>NC_036853.1:13169707-13170854 GCF_002910315.2 Salvelinus sp. IW2-2015
GTGTGTGTGTGTGCGTGTGTGCATGTGTGTGTACTTGCGGTGGGCAAGATGTCTGGCATTGTTTTTGGGTGCTGGTGAAAATGTAAACAGCGGAAGGCCGTGGCTGCAGGAGCGGAGACTGAGGAGGAGAGGCTGTGTGTGGTGGAAGGGGAATGACATCAATGGCTGGCCAGTGAGCAGAGAGAGGGAGAGAGGCTCTGGTCAGTGTGAGATGCAGTCTGTCACACAGAGAGACTGGGAACACAAGCCATGCTCACAACAGCCACTCAACCCTGGCAGTGCTCAGAGGATTGTCAGACGGTTAACTGTCAAGGGTGCTTAGTTCATTTCAACTTAAAGTTCTCATCCAGAGCTGTTTGGACTGGAAGGGGACAAGTAGCAGCTATGAAAGGTGCTCTATAGTTTTGGGATAGCTGGAGTTAAACCTAACTGTTATGCCATAATTGGTCTTTCTTCTTACAAACCGTTCTATGCTTTGTACATGCATCTTCTAATTGGTTTCAGTGGGCTCAACCTGCAGGGTTCCAATACATGCCCAGTTTAATCAGTTGAATCGGTAACCCACTGATCTAGCCTGGATGATTGCTCTTGCTCTGCAGCCTGGCCTGGCATCGTGCCAGTCCGTGTGGATGCTGCCAGCTCTGGCCATGAGAGGTGCCGAAATGCCCAGCTGTTTCCTTTCCTCCAGAGTCATTACATTTATTAATAGCAGCCGCTACTGTGATGAGTGGCCTTTTTTCATGCATATCATGGCTTTTGAGAGCTCTGCTTGTGCTCAAAAACGCTGAAGGCCCTTTCTTATTTCTGGCATATTTGTAGCGGCAGAGGGGTCATGCTCTGGGAGTGAGGTGGTTGGTTTGTCATTCATGAGATCATCTGGGGTGTTGTGGAGGGACCACCAGAGAGGGGCCGGCTCAGCCTGCATGGAGCCCTGGAATGCCTGGCCCTCAGGTACTGTACAGTACCCTACCCTTACTTCTGTCATAGGACGAGCCCTCCTCTCTTCTCCACTTCTCTCAGACTGGACCTCTTTGATCCTCCTCTCCCTCTTCTCCAGACAAAGCCCCCCCCCCCCCAACAAACGCAGCCGCTGCCTTTCAGGGCCAAGCAGAGAGAGATTCACCCTCATTTCCTCAGTCGCCTGAAC
>NC_036853.1:13171102-13189086 GCF_002910315.2 Salvelinus sp. IW2-2015
TCCCCCTCTCTTCCTCCCCCCTCTCTCTTTTACTCCCTCCTCTCTTTCTCCCTCCTGCCCCCCCCATCCTCTCTTCCTCCCCTCCTCCCTCCCTCCCTCCTCTCTTCCTCCCCCCCTCCCTCCCCCTCCTCCCTCCCCCTCTCTTCTTCTGGTTCTGTGGAGTGAAGAATCCTTATGTCTCTCATTAGACACACGTCTTCCATCTTGTGTGGCAGGCTGACTACCCACAAACATCTGATACATGAAGAGACACATGCCATAATATGAGATAACTGGATCAGAAAACGCCATAGACTAGAGCTAAAGATCAAGTTGATCTTCTGTCATCATAAGACAATGGAGAGATCTGTCCTACCACCTATCCTTAGTTTCTCTACCCACTACAGTATATGTGACTTTGCACTGAAGTACAGATCTAGGCAGGGAGGAGGCCGCTGATGCAGGTCACTGTTCCTCTTTGGGCACAACGCATCTCCTGACAAAAATGTGTGGGGGCTGGGGTGGAGGAGCGAGGTAGGAGGGGCATGGACACATAATTGCTTCTTACTGATCCTAATAGCACATCAGAGGCGCCGCCACTTCACTGGACCTCCATAGAGATCCGCCAGGTTGGCTCCCGTTCATTACCAGGGTGACCCCCCCCCCCCCATCTGCCTTCAGCCCCTCCCCCGGATCATTGTCTCTGGTTTTATGGAGCGATGTTCCCATTGTGAGGCATCTCAATGGCGGTGGAGGTCTCCATTGTGGCTGTGAATGGGGGCAGGAGTGTTCATTAGATGAGGGGCGAATGGAGGCTTCTGGGGTAAGGCGCTGAGGGCCGGGGTGCTGGGGACCTCCGGGGAGGGTGAAACTGCATCCTCCTCTTGAGGGGGAGGGAGGGAGAGAGGGAGGTGGGAGGAAGAGGGGAGGAAGAGGGGAGGAAGGAAGAGAGGAGGGGAATAAAACATGACTCCAAAAAGAAAAGGCTTAGCAACTTAAAATCAGCAAAGGGAAAAGTGTGAGGTCGTATGTGGCCTTTGTTGAAGAGAAGACAGGTTAAAAAAATAATTAAAGCCAAACACTTGTCTTCTGCAAAGAGAAGGCTGCCATACTGTTGTATTGCTAATTATTGACATTGATGCTCAAAATATAGAGGTCTTCTGAGACGTGACATTTGAGACAGAGAGCCAGGCAGGAATGCCAACAAACCCCTAGAACAAAGGCTCATGGTAATGTCTCAGCCTCTGGTCCTGCTCATGAATATGGCAGCTGTGGAAGTGCGTGTGCGAGCGTGCGTGAATGCACCTACATCAGTTCTGTTTACGTGTGCTAGTGTGTGTGTGTGTCTGTGTGTGCGCATGTGTGCCTATGTAGGTGCAGACTTGTGTGTATTTGTGTGTGTGTCAGCCCAGTGTTCAGCCCATCCTCCACTACCACTGCTGCTGTTGAGGTATGTCTCTATCTGGCCCAGGCAGGGTCCCTCTGGGGTTGGCCAGTCAATCCAGCAGTCTGTCAGGGCTGGCCAGGGCTGGAGTGACACACCATGCCCAGGGATCAATCCCTCAACCCCTGGGAGTCTACCTCAGCCAACAGGGGCGTCAAAATCCCTGAAAATCCCCTGGAAATCCCTCACGGGCTCACACCACCCTGACAGATGACTGTAGGGGACACCACTCCCTGTAGGGTGTATGTGTGTTGCATGATGCCACTGTGTGTGTATTGTATTATCTAGGCATTAAAGTGTAGTTAGAGTAGAATTGATTGACTCGTTGTGTGTGGAGCGAGGGCCATAACAACAATCTAAAGGCATTTTGCTTGGAGATGTGAAACGCATTTATGATGTTGGTCTTTGTTCCGGGGATGTTGTTTTGCTCTCAGAGCGTGTGTGTGTGTGGGTGTGTGTGGGAGTGTGTGGGAGTGTGTGTGGGAGTGTGTGTGTGTGTGTGTGTGGTCGTGTGTGTGTGTATGTGTGGTGTGTGTGTGCCTGTGCTGGTGCGCTGTTGTGTGCTGTGTGTGTTGTGTGTGTGTGTGTGGTGTGGTGTGGTGTGTGGTGTGTTGTGCGAGCGTGTGTGTGTGTGGTGTGTTGTAGGAGTGTGAGTCGAGGTGTACCGTATGTTTGTATCTCCATACTGTTTGCACAAAGCATGCCCTTCATTCTCTCCAGTGAATTTCTTCGACACAAATTGGCCATGCTTTGTTCCAGGATTCTTCATCTGCCCTCAATTTACTCTCCCTGTGACCTCTCACCCCTGACCTTGCTACACAGCGTCCTTTCTTTATTACTCAAAGCCAAATTGCTTTTGAAATGAAAAAGGGACATAAATACTGTTGTACATATCTTTGGTCTCACTCAAGTGGAACCAAGAGTTGTTTATAGTAAATCAAAGGCCAAAGGAGTCTCACCAGTGTGTGTGTGTGTGGTGTGTGTGTGTGTGTTGTGTGTGTGTGTGTGTGTTGTGTGTGTGTGTATGGTGTGTGTGTGTGTGTGTGTGTGTGGTGTGTGTGTGTGCTGTTGTGTGTGTGTGTGTGTGTGTGTGTGTGTGTGTGTGTGTCTGTGTGTCTGTGTGTCTGTGTATGCATGCGTGTGTGTGGACTTCAGCTAGTATACATGTGTTTTTATATATGTTTAACAAGCAAGTGACACTTTTCTCTCCTTAGCTAATCTCCCTCTCTCCATCCTCTTTCCATTGGCACAGAGCTGCTTTCTTCCTCCCCTGTTCCTCCTGCTTCCCTCTGCTTCATCTGTCTTTCAGCTAGCTTAGCAGGGCTGCTGTGGGTCTGGCCTGAGGCTGGGGATGTATCATGTTCTCCCTCTCACTCCCACAACAGATTTATCAGGGCTCCTTCCTTATCTAAATATTTCCCTTTCCCCCTGTACTATTGGAGATTGATGGCCTTTGATGTGGGGGTGGAGGGTGGGGTATGAAGGGGGGTAGGGGGCTAGGGGGCTAGGTAAAGGCCTGGCAGAGCCACTCATGTGACCTGATGCTGGGAAGGCTCCTTCCTGGAACACACATTTAGTTGGCCGAACAAGTACATTCAATTTAGCAGTGATTTCTAATTAAGGATGATCAATTAAAGTGAATTAGATCAGTTGGAATGTAGCAGTACATTTGGCTGACATCCATATTGATTATTTATTTATGCAGTTTCAATGATACATGTAGGCTCCTTTATTGTGGAGTATCTGTGGTGTCCATAGGGGAGTATTCAAAGAGACTAGAGAACGTCAAAAATGTCTGTAAACATCAATGCCAGCGACAATTCCTGATTGTTTACAGTACATATCGCATCATTCAGAGCTTAGTTTGTCAATTTCTGTTTTCTTTTAGATTCATTTCAAGCCTTGCCTTATTGCTCCCAAAGCAACTAAGGCTTTGTTTACACAGGAAGCCCAATTCTGATATTCTTTTCCCTAATTGGTCTATTGACCAATCAGATCAGCTCTGAAAAAGAGCTGGTGTGAAAATATCTGATGTGATTGGTCAAAAGACCAATTAGTGGGAGAAAAACATTTCTGAATTGGGGTGCCTTTGTAAACATAGCCTAATTGTAGCCTACACACCGCACTAGGCCAAGTCGCCTGAGATAACAATGTTTATGTCTGTAATTGTTGCAACTGCACTTAAATAATGGCCTCTTTCGTTGTGTCCCTCTCTCTAATCAATTCAAATAAGCGTTATTGACACAGTCATATGGGGTTACTGTACTGAGCAAGCAAATAATTACCCTGCTTATTTGTGTAGAAAGTTACAAGCAACACAAACTCTCCCCTCCCCTCCCAGTTAACCGGTCAGTGTCAGGGGATAAGTAGTGGGGCTCTGTTTCTACATGACCCCTCACCCCTCACCTCTGCTTCTTATTTACAGTAGATCTCCCTCTCTTCCACCTCTCCTCTCTTTTCTCCTCTGTCGTTTCACTGCCTCTCTCTCGCTCTCTCTCTTTGCACTGGTTGCTCCAGAGCGTACAGTGTATGTGACAAGGAAGGGAAAGGGGAGAAACAGCAAGGTAATTTCAATGACTAATGGCGGAATTCACAGGAAACCCTGAACATTCTTCCTCGCATTAAGCTATTAGCTTCTTGCGGGAGCTGAGGGATGAAGAGAAAAGAGAGGGAGAGAGGGGGGCTGATGGGAGAGAGAGAGTGAGCTGAAGCAAGCGAATAAAAGAGGGATATAGGGAGGAAAAGAAAACAAGCATGGATTGTGTGTGTGGGAGGGAGTGTCCTTAAAACAACAGCAACAGAAAGAGAAAGGAACTTGTAGCAGTTTGGCCCCCCTGTTCTGTGGCGGAATGTGGCTCAGTGGCATTTACACGTTCACAGTGATTTATTGGGCCTGGCATCCCCCTCTGTCTCCCCCTCTGTCTCCTTCGTCAATGCAGGCCTCTCAGTGCCAGGAAAGCAACCTAAGCCCATGGAGACAGTGGTCCTGGAGTATTCTCTTTCCCTCTGCACCTGTTAGGGCCAAGGGGAAACCAGAGCCTGTAATGATGTGTGAAAGTGGCTCTGTCGGATTGCCCGTGTGATAGTGTCAATCCGCTAATGTTTTGAATGGGAGACTATTGAGACTGTATGATCCTATCGGCACGGGATGCACATTTAGAGAGGATTTGTTCACTACATATTAGCGGTGGAGAAGTCAGGATGATTTGGAGATCGGGGGTAGAGACCGGGATAAGGGAAATGAACTTGACCATACATAGATACAGTGCATTCGGAAAGTATTCAGACCCCTTGACTTTTTCCGCACTTTGTTACGTTACAGCCTTATTCTAAAATGGATGAAATTGTTTTTATTACTCAACAATCTACACACAATACAAAACAGGTATTTTTTACATTTTTGCAAATTTATAGAGAAAAATAAAACTGAAATATAACATTTACTTAAGTATTCAGACTCAGTAATTTGTTGAAGCACCTTTTGAGGGGATACAGCATAGAGTCTTCTTGGGTATGACGCTGTAAACTTGGCACACCTGTATTTGGGGAGTTTCTCCCATTCTTCTCTGCTGATCCTCTTAAGCTCTTTCAGGTTGGATGGGGAGCGTCACTACACGTCTATTTTTAGGTCTCTCCAGAGATGTTCGGGCTCTGACTGGGCCACTCAAGGACATTCAGAGACTTGTCCAGAAGCCACTCCTGCGATGTCTTGGCTGTGTGCTTAGGGTCGTTGTCCTGTTGGAAGGTGAACCTTCGCCCAAGTCTGAAGTTCTGAGAGCTCTGGAGCAGGTTTTCATCAAGGGTCTCTCTGTACTTGCTCCATTCATCTTTCCCTCAATCCTGACTAGTCTCCCAGTCCCTGCCGCTGAAAAACATCCCCACAGCATGATGCTGCCTCCACCATGCTCCACCGTAGGGATGGTGCCAGGTTTCCTCCAGACATGACACATGGCATTCAGGCCAAAGATTTCAATCTTGATTTCATCAGACCAGAGAATCTTGTTGGAAGGTAAACCTTCGCCTCATGGTCTGAGAGTCCTTTAGGTAGCTTTTGGCAAACTCCAAGCGGGCTGTCATGTGCCTTTTACTGAGGAGTGGCTTCCGACTGGCCAGTCTACCATAAAGGCCTGATTGGTGGAGATCTACAGAGTTGGTTGTCCTTCTGGAAGATTCTCTCATATCCACAGAGGAACTCTGGAGTGACCATTGGGTCCTTGGTCACCTCCCTGACCAAGGCCCTTCTCCCCCCATTGCTCAGTTCCAAACTTCTTCCATTTAAGAATGATGGAGGCCACTGTGTTCTTGGGGACCTTCAATGCTGCAGAAATTTGTTGGTACCCTTCCCCAGATCTGTGCCTTGACACAATCTTGTTTCAGAGCTCTACAGACAATTCCTTTGGCTTGGTTTTTGCTCTGACATGCACTGTCAACTGTGGGACCCTATATAGACAGGTGTGTGACTTTCCAAATCATGTCCAATCAATTGAATTTACCACAGGTGGAAAGTTTTAAGTTCCTCGTACACATCACGGACAAACTGAAATGGTCCACCCACACAGACAGCGTGGTGAAGAAGGCGCAACAGCGCCTCTTCAACAGGGCTTCTTCAACAGCACCTCTTCAACCTCAGGAGGCTGAAGAAATTTGGCTTGTCACCAAGAACACTCTTTTACAGATGCACAATAGAGAGCATCCTGTCGGGCTGTATCACCGCCTGGTACGCAACTGCTCCGCCTACAACCGCAAGGCTAGTGAGGTCTGCACAACGCATCACTGGGGGCTAACTACCTGCCCCCCAGGACACCTACACCACCCGATGTCACAGGAAGGCCAAAAAGATAATCAAGGACAACAACCACACAAGCCACTGCCTGTTCACCCCACTATCATCCAGAAGGCGAGGTCAGTACAGGTGCATCAAAGCTGGGACCGAGAGACTGAAAAACAGCTTCTATCTCAAGGCCATCAGACTGTTAAACAGCCATCACTAACATTGAGTGGCTGCTGCCAACATACTGACTCAAATCTCTAGCCACTTTAATAATAAAAAAAAGAATGTAATAAATGTATCACTAGTCACTTTAAACAATGCCACTTTATTTAATGTTTACATACCCTACATTACTCATCTCATATGTATATACTGTACTCTATACCATCTCCTGCTTCTTGCCTATGCCATTCGGCCATCGCTCATCCATATATTTATATGTACATATTCTTATTCATTCCTTTACACTTGTGTGTATAAGGTAGTTGTTAAATTGTTAGATTACTTGTTAGATATTACTGTCACGACTTCCACCGAAGGTGGTTCCTCTCCCTGTTCGGGCGGTGCTCGGCGGTCGGCGTCGCCGGCCTACTAGCCATCACCGATCCTTTTCCGTTTGTTTTGTCTTTGGTTCTTTCACACCTGGTTTCATTTGCTTTAATTTCTGTGTGTATAATTACCCCTGTTGCCTGCCTAGGTTTGTGCGGGATTATTCGTGTGATGTTGGTCGTTAAGGTTGTGCCTATTTTGTTTTCACGTATTATACCAAGTGTGTATACGTTTAGGAGCGTTGTTTTTTCCTCCTTCCGTGAGTTCTGGTTTCTCTGTAGTCAAGGGCGTTTATTTTGGTATTGTACCTGACCTATATGTCTGTGGACTTGCCTAATTAAAAAAACACATCTCGGATATCTCTGCTCTCCTGCGCTTGACTCCTTCACCTACCTCTAAACACAATCTCGTAACAATTACTGCATGGTCAGAACTAAAAGCACAAGCATTTCACTACACTCGCCTTAACATCTGCTAACCATGTGTATGTGACCAATAAGATTTGATTTGAAATCAAGTTGTAGAAACATCTCAAAGATGATCAATGGAAACAGGATGCACCTGAGCTCAATATCAAGTCTCATAGCAAAGGGTCTGAATACTTATGTAAATAAGGTTTTAATAAGTTTGCTCAATATCAAAAAACACTGTTTTCGCTTTGTCATTATGGGGTATTGTCTGTAGGTTCATCAGGGGGGGAAATTATTTCATCCATTTTAGAATAAGGCTGTAACGTAACAAAATGTGTAATAAGTCAAATGGTCTGAATATTTTCTGAAGGCACTGTATCTGATGGTCACTCAACCAGGGTGGAATTAAGGCCAATGTTCTCATCTCCAGGCTCTTCATACCGCTATGACCCGGTCACTGAGTACATGATGAATTACAGTATTTCGATTTTAAAAAATCAATATTTATCTATATTAAGCAGTGTAAATCACCAGAAATATATTCAGTTATGACAGCATGACTGCAACATTCCTCAGTAGCCTGTGTTAGCCTGGTGTCATGGAACCCCCCTGTATGAAAGGCTACAGTCAGACTGACACCATGGAGGAAGAGGGGGAACATTAAGCTGTTTCACATATAGACAGCTTAGTTAAGAGACGGAGGAAAGGAGAAGAGGGGGAGAGGGAAGGATAAAGTGTACCTAATACCATTCAGTGGAGAAGGGCTGTATTCTCTCAGTGAGCCGTGATATGGCATGGGCACCATAGGGAGGGGTTATTTCAGTTCTGCCCGGAAACAACGTGTGTGTCTTAACACCAGTAACCGTTTTGTGGAAACTCCACAGAACTAACATTTATCTAAATAAAAAGAAGAAACTTTTTCTCCACCAACCTGACAGACACTGAATGAATCCCAAAGACATATCAAAAACAGACACATTAAAACACATTAAAAGCACAGTATACCGTATACCCCCATACCACAACTAACGTATAAACAACATCTCAGCTGTGGCTGTGTCACTGGTGGAGTCACAGTGAGGTCTCAGGTGATTGGTCAGATTGGTCAGGAAGTGGTAGTGTTATTACATCTAATTGGCTTGTAATTACAGAGAGGGGCTGTACTGTATGCGTGTGAGTGGAAAATTGTGGAAGAGTGGAAGAGTGGAAAATTACATTTCAGTTTAGATTGCCCGTGATTAAAGACAACAACAAAGTAAACATTTAGCAAGAGCGGCAGTGTTGGGGTTTAGCTGTTGTTCTTGTTGTCCTGTATGAATGAAACCCACTGCTTTTAATCCATAATTGAGATAGAGTGAAGATGGCTCTGCAGTGGATAGCTGCCATTTTACAGGCTCAGGACCAATTCTGCTATGTTGTGTGGATATAACATTTACGTCATCATTTCTTATGACCGACAACAGCTTCTGGACATCAGAACAGCGATCACTATCCTTGATTTGGATGTAGATTTCTTCTTCAAAGATTCGGCAGCTCATTCTGGACCAGGCCGTAATCCGGAATCAAAAGAGGAAGAGACGGTAAAAGAGATGCAAACAAGCGGGCTCCCTGACAAGACTACGTAGGTGAGTAAATAAACCGCCTCTACCCTTCGTTCTATTGGCGAACACACAATCACTAGAGAACAAACTGGATGAGCTCCATTCGAGACTATCTTATCATTTGGACATGAAAAACTTGAAATATCCTATTTTTCTCTGTGTTGTGGCTGAACAAGGTCATGGATAATATACAACTAGCTGGTTTTTCTATGCATTGCCAAGACTGAATGGTAGCTTTGGGTACGGTTAAGGGGGAGGTGTGTGTCTCTTCGTTAATAACAGCTGGTGCACTATCTCTAATGTTAAGGAAGTCTCAAGGTTTTGCTTGTCTGAATTAGAATACCTCATGATAAGCTACAGATCATGCTACTAAGAGAGTTTTCATCCATATTTTGTTGTAGCTGTCTATGTATCGCCACAAACCGATGCTGTCACTAAGACCGCACTCCACGAGCTGTATAAGGCCATAAGCAAACAAGAAAATGCTCATCCAGACGCTGCGCTCTTAGTGGCAGATGATTTTAATGCAGAGAAACTGAAATCCATCGTACCTCATTTTTACCAGCATGTCACCTGTGCAGCTAGAGGTTTAAAAACTCTAGATCACCTTCACTCTGCACACAAAAACACATACAAAGCTCTCTCTCGCCCGTCATTTGGCAAATCTGAACATAACTCTATGTTCCTGATTCCTGCTTACAAGCAAAAAAACAGGAAGAACTAGCTCAATACGGAAGTAGTCCGATGAAGCAGATGCTAAGCTATTGGACTGTTCGCTAGCACAGACTGGAATATGTTCCGGGATACATCCGATAACATTGAGGAGTTTACCACATCAGTCACCGGCTTCATTAATAAGTGCATCAATGACGTTGTCCCCACAGTGACCGTATGTACATATCCCATCCAGAATCCATGGATTACATGCAACATCCGCACTGAGCTAAAGGCTAGATCTGCCACTTTCAAGGAGCGGTACACTAATCCGGATGGTTATAAGATATCCCGCTATGAACTCCGACGTGCCATGAAGCAGTCAAAACATTCATACAGGACTAAGATCGAATCATACTACCCCGGCTCTGACGCTTGTCAGATGTAGGAGGGCTTGCAAACTACAGTGAGCTCCAAAAGTATTGGGACAGTGACACATTTTTTGTTGTTTTTGCTCTGTACTCCAGCACTTTGGATTTGAAATTGTACGGTGACTATGAGCTTTAATTTGAAGATGTTTTCAACTATATCGGGGGAACCATTTACACATGACAGCACTTTTTGTACATAGTCCCCCCATTTTAAGGGATCAACAGTATTGGGATAAATTCACTTGTGTATGAAAATCAAAAGTGTAGTATTTGATCCCATATTCCTTGCACACAATGATTACATCAAGCTTGTGAATCTATTAACTTGTTGGATTAATTTGCTGTTTGTTTTGGTTGTGTTAAGATTATTTTGTGCCCAATTGATATTAATGGTGACTAATGTATTGTGTCATTTTGGAGTCACTTTTATTGTAAATAGGAGTAGAATATGTTTCTAAACACTTCTACATTAATGTGGATGCTACCATGATTGTGGATAGTCCTGAATGAATAGTGAATAATGTTGAGTGAGAAAGTTACAGACGCACAAATATCATACCCCCCAAAAATACTAATCTCCCATGTTATTGTAATGGTAAGAGGTTAACATGTCTTGGGGGTATGATATTTGTGCATCTGTAATACCTACTCTACCATTCAAAAGTTCGGGGTCACTTAGAAATAGGGAGTGGCAGGTAGCCTAGTGGTTAGAGTGTTGTACTAGTAACCAAAAGGTTGCAAGATCAAATCCCCGAGCTGATAAGGTGTAATTCTGCCCCTGAACAAGGCAGATAACCCACTGTTCCTAGGCAGTGATTGAAAATAAGAATTGGTTTTTATCTGACTTGCCTAGTTAAAAAAAGTTTTACATTTACATTTTACATTTAAGTCATTTAGCAGACGCTCTTATCCAGAGCGACTTACAAATTGGTGCATTCACCTTATGATATCCAGTGGTTTTTTCAAGTTTTGTTTTTAAAAGAAAAGCAATTTTTTTGGTCCATTAAAATAACATAAAATTGATCAGAAATACAGTGTAGACATTGTTAATGTTGTAAATGTCACGATCGTCAAAAAGAGTGGACCAAGATGCAGCGTGGTATGTTACCATCTCTTTTAATAGGAAGAGAAAACTCAAAGAACTAAAACAATAACGTGAACAAACGAAACGTGAAGCTAATAATAGTGAACACAGGCAACTATACATTGTCAAGATCCCACAAAGCACAATGGGGAAATGGCTACCTAAATATGATCCCCAATCAGAGACAACGATAAACATCTGCATCTGATTGGGAACCATACCAGGCCAACATAGAAATATAATTCACCTAGATAACCCACCCTTAATCACACCCCGACCTAACCAACATAGAGAATAAAAAGCCCTCTATGGTCAGGGTGTGAAAGTAAATGACTATGACTAGCTGGAAACGGCAGATTTTTTATGGAATATCTACATAGGCGTACAAAGGCCCATTATCAGCAACTTTCACTCCTATGTTCCAATGTCAGGTTTTAATTAAGTTGCCAGTCCTCAACTCAAGTCAACTCCGGGATGCTGGCCTTCTAGGCAGAGTTGCAAAGAAAAGCTCAGACTGGCCAATGAAAAGAAAAGATTAAGATGGGCAAAAGAACACAGACACTGGACAGAGGAAGATTGGAAAAAAGTGTTTTGGACAGACGAATCTAAGTTTGAGGTGTTTGGATCACAAAGAAGAACATTCGTGAGATGCAGAAAAAATGTAAAGATGCTGGAGGAGTGCTTGACGCCATCTGTCAAGCATGGTGGAGGCAATGTGATGGTCTGGGGGTGCTTTGGTGGGGCTAAAGTGGGAGATTCGTACAGGGTAAAAGGGATCGTGAAGAAGGAAGGCTATCACTCCATTTTGCAACACCATGCCATACCCTGTGGACGGCACTTAATTGGAACCAATTTCCTCCTACAACAGGACAATGACACAAAGCATAGCGCCAAACTATGCAATAACTATTTAGGGAAGAAGCAGTCAGCTGGTATTCTGTCTATAATAGAGTGGCCAGCACAGTCACCGGATCTCAACCTTATTAAGCTGCTGTGGGAGCAGCTTGACCGTATGATACGTAAGAAGTGCCCATCAAGTCAATCCAACTTGTAGGAGGTGCTTCAGGAAGCATGGGGTGAAATCTCTTCAGATTACCTCAACAAATTGACAACTAGAATGCCAAAGGTCTGCAAGGCTGTAATTGCTGCAAATGAAGGATTCTTTGACAAAAGCTAAGTTTGAAGGACAAATATTATTTCAATTTAAAATCATTATTTATAACCTTGTCAATGCCTTGACTATATTTCCCTATTCATTTTGCAATTAATTTAATGTATGTTTTCATGGAAAACAAGGACATTTCTAAGTGACCCCAAACTTTTGAACAGTAGTGTACATGTTTCAAGCAGACCACAATAGTCCTTGTGCCCAAGAATCTGTCTAAATGATTATCGTCCCGTAGCACTCACATCTGTAGCCATGAAATGCTTTGAAAGACTGGTCATGGCTCACATCAACGCCTTCATTCCAGACACCCTGGACCCACTCCAATTCTCCCCAACAGATCCACAGATGATGCAAACTATTGCATTCCACACTGCCCTTTCCCACTTGGACAAGAGGAAGACCTATGTGAGAATGCTGTTCATTGACTATAGCTCAGCGTTCAACACCATAGTGCTTTTCAAGCTCATCACTAAACTCAGGACCCTGGGACTGAACACCTCCCTCTGCAACTGGATCCTGGACTTCCTGACGGGCCGCCCCCCAGGTGACCCTTAACACGGGGGGCCCTCAGGGTGACACAACAGTGGTTAGCCTGATCATGACGAGGAGACAGCCTATAGGGAGGAGGTCAGTGACCTGGCAGTGTGGTGCCAGGACAACAACTTCTCCCTCAACATCAGCAAGACAAATGAGCTGATCGTGGACTACAGGAAACGTATGGCCTTCCACAATGACAGGGCTGTAGTGGAGCGGGTCGAGAGTTTCATGTTCCTCGGTGTCTACATCATTAAGCAATTATCATGGTCCACAGACACCAACATTATTGTGAAGAGGGTACAACAATGCCTCTTCCCCCTCAGGAGGCTGAAAAGGTTTGGCATGGGCCCTCAGATCCTCAAAAGGTTCAACAGCTGCACCATTGAGAGCACCTTGACTGGCTGCATCACCGCTTGGTACGGAAACTGCTTGGCATCCGACCGCAAGGCTGGTGAGTACGGCTCAGTACATTATCGCGGCTGAGCTCTCTGCCATCCAGGACCTCTATAGCAGGCAGTGTCAGAAGAAGCCCCTAAAAATGGTCAAAGACTCCAGCCACCCAAGTCATAGACTGTTCTATCTACTACCACAGGGCAAGCGGTACAGCTGCACCAAGTGTGGAACCAACAGTACCCTGAACAGCTTCTAGCCCCAAGCCATAAGACTGCTAAATAGTTAGTTAAATAGTTCAACTATCTGCATTGACCTTTTTTGCACTAACTCTTTTGACTCATCACATAAGCTACTGCTACTGTTTATTATCTATCCTATTGCTTAGACACTTTACCACTACCAATATGTACATGCCTACCTCAATTACCTCGTACTGGTACCCCGTGTATATAGCCAAGTTATCGTCATCAAATCTAATTTTATTGGTCACATACACATGGTTAGCAGATGTTAATGCGAGTGTAGCGAAATGCTTGTCAAGGACCTGAAGCGAGGCGACCATCTCTGTCGGCGCCATTCATTGTGTATTTATACCTTGTGTTATTATTTTACAGTTGTTTTTCTCTGCATTGTTGGGAAGGGCCCGTAAGTAAGCATTTCACTGTTAGTCTACACCTGTTGTTTATGAAGCATGAGATGAATAACATTTTATTTGATATTTATGAGAAGCCTATGCTCACCATCATCAGGAGTCCTCAGATGTACCCCCCCCCACCCCTTTTCCTCTCACCCCTCTTCCCCCAGCACCCCCCTCCCCTCCAGATGGGAGCCCATTCTCACCTACTCTGAGCAAGGATCTAATTGGGGGCAATCATTCAGATAAATAGGCCTGTGAATCAGTGAGCTGCTCCCTGTGTTGAGGCCATCCTCTCTGGGTCCCTCACCTCTCTTATCCCCCTGGCTCACTCTCCCATTAAAATGCCATGTCCTCCTCTCCCCGTTTGCTGACTGATCCTACATGCCTTTGTGTGGGAGAGGGGAGAGGCACAGCACAAATGGAGGGGGAAAAAGAGAGATGGAGAGAGAGAGGGATAGATAGAGGGAGGCCAGCCCTGTTGTTGACTGGTGCCATTGTCTCAGACCTCACAGGGGGGACCCAGCCGTTTCCAACAGTGCTCCACTTTTCACTCCTCTCTTCCCCCTATTCCCTATTTCTCCCAGCAGCTCACCCTCTTCCTATTCTCTCACAGAGAGGCCACAGTAGTTCATAGTCAATGGTAAAGTATGGACACCATTTAGATGTTTCATAGGGAACTGTGTGTGTGTGTGTGTGTGTGTGTGTGTGTGTGNTCTGAGGTCCTGAGTGCTCTGGAGCAGGTTTTCATCAAGGATCTCTCTGTACTTTTCTCCGTTCATCTTTCCCTCGATCCTGACTAGTCTCCCAGTTCCTGCCACTGAAAAACATCCCCACAGAATGATGCTGCCACCACCATGCTTCACCGTAGGGATGGTACCAGGTTTCCTCCAGACGTAACGCTTGGCATTCAGGCCAAAAGGTTCAATCTTGTTTTTTTCAGTCCAGAGAATCTTGTTTCTTATGGTCTGAGAATCCTTTAAGTGCCTTTTGGCAAACTCCAAGCGGGCTGTCATGTGCTTTTTACTGAGGACTGGCTTCCGTCTGGCCACTCTATCATAAAGGCCTGATTGGTGGAGTGCTGCACAGATGGTTGTCATTCTGGAAGGTTCTCTGATCTCCACAAAGGAACTCTGGAGCTCTGTCAGAGTGACCATTGGGTTCTTGGGTCACCTCCTTGACCAAGGCCCTTCTCCCCGACTGCTCAGTTTGGTCGGGTGGCCAGCTCTTGGTGGTTCCAAACTTCTTCCATTTAAGAATGACGGAGGCCACTGTTTTAGGTACCATTCACCAGATCTGTGCCTCGTCATAATCCTGTCTCGGAGCTCTACGGACAATTCCTTCGACCTCATGGCTTGGTTTTTGCTCTGACATGCACTGTCCTTCCAAATCATGTCCAATCAATTGAATTTATCTCAGGTGGACTCCAATCAAGTTGTAGAAACATCTCAAGGATGATCAATGGAAACAGGAGCTCAATTTCGTGTCTCATAGCAAAGGGTCTGAATACCTAAGTAAATAAGGTATTTAATTTTTAGTTTTTTAATAAATTAGCAAAAAAWATATATTTAATCAATTTTATAATACGGCTGGAACGTAACAAAATTAGGAAAAAGGGAGGAGGTCTGAATACTTTCCAAATGCACTGTATGACTAATAAAACTTGAAACTTGAAGTGTGCATTCAATTTAAATACTTTGAAGGTAATCAACTACTACCTGTGTATGTGTGCACGTGCGTGCTTGTGCGTGTATGCATGCATGATTGCGTGTGTGTTCAAGTGTGTGTAGGTGCAGACTCTGAGTGGTGGCGTTTAGTAGGACAATAAGGTGTGCACATATTTGTCACAGGCTTGAGAGACGAGAAGGTTGCTATATTGAAATGCTGCACTATAAAATATGCGCAGTGATTGCAGGGCCCTTCAGCTGAAGAGGACCCAGCCTCCCTCTCTCCTCTCGCCTCTCTCAGTTTCTTCCCCCATTCACCGGGTGTGAGTGGGTAGACAGTGTTGGTGTCAGTGGTATCTGACTGGTGGGGCGATCCCATAGAGAGGCTGATGGAGTAGGGGGGTGTAGGGGGCAACAGGGTGGGGCAGCATGTTGAGTGATCCAACCCCACTTAGTGCCACTCCTCTCCCCCATAGTCTCTCTATCCCTCTGTCTCTCATGGATGTGTCTGGCTATTGCTTGTTCTCCCGTTCTCTGATCCTAATGCTTCAGTAGTAGTGAAAACTCCAGTCTAACTGTGTGGACTTCTACCCATGCTTATTGTCTCTCTGAGGTATTGTGGTATTGAGGTACTGCTTCTAACCACTGCCACAGCACATGTCAGATACATTAGGTATGGTTGAGAGGTTAGAGGTTAGACTATGACCCCGGTCCTGTCCACATACAGTATGTGTCCTTTGGTTCATCATTCCTCCAACACAGACACCATCTAGCTTCTCCCTGGTGGGGGATATTCTAGAGAAACTTAAAGCATCTGGCCCATTTGGAACCTTATTTCCTGTTCACTGAATTCACTGGGCTAATCTTTGTGGAATATTTGAAACATATGTTGTGTGTTATGTTTACTCAAAACGCTGTTACGTAGATGAATCCAAAAGAAAGAGGCATGTTTGTGTGCTTGAGCTCATGTTATCATGTGAGGGAGTGTGTACGTGCTCTTTTTCTATCCTGTTTGTGTGCTATTTTTATTGTGTGTGTCTGTGTGTGCTCGCATGTGCACATTCGTGTGCGTTAGTGCCGGTGTCAGCACTGAAAAACAGTCATGCAACCCCTCTCCAGTATCAATTAAAGCCAGCAGCCCACTCCACACTCAGCACTTACCCAGGTTTACTCACCCAGTTTCACTCACCCAGCTCTCTCTCCTGGAGCATCACCACTAGCAGGGAAAACATTAACATAAGTAAGTTCTATCTATCTGTTCTCTCTCTCTCTCTGCTCTCTTTCTTTCTCTCTATCTATCTGCTCTCTCTCTCTATCTGCTCTTTCTCTCTCTCGCTACCTGCTCTCTCTCTCTCTCTGCGCTCTCTTTCTCTCTGCTCTCTCTTTCTCTCTCTCTGCCTTCGTGCCTGCTTTGACACCAAATCACAGTGAAAACATCATTGTCATGGAGAGATGATAACACTGAAACGCCTGGAAATCATCATGATTGTTAGTGCTGGACCTGGGGATGGGGAGAGGCCTAATGCAATTGTTCAGACCCTTGTCTCTGTTGATACAGCCTCTTCAGAAGGCATGTGATTGAGCTAAAAGCTATCCCCAGGCCAAATAATTAGAGACACCATTCAGGGTGGCATTAGCAGGATCCACTGCCACTCTCCACATATCTCCCCCCTCCTCCCCCCGCTCCGCCTGGGCTGCAGTTTTACACACCACTCTGGGTGTTATTCAAGCCATTAACAGGGAGAGTAACAGTGTGTGTGTGTGTGTGTGTGTGTGTGTGCGCGCACACGCACGTGTTAACTAATGTGCGTGTGCATTTATGTGTTTCTTAGTATGTTGTACCAATGCATTATGCACACACTGACATAGATTGTGTAAGATAGTTTGAGTTGAGTTTATTGAAGTATTCTATACAGTGTACATATCATCTAACAGGGCTACCACTCTCACAATCTCTAGCCATTAAATTAATTAAACCAATCCATCCATGGCTGAGCTCAAAACAGAGTGAACAGACAAACTGTGAGTGCTATGTTCAGGAGCATCATTTCAAACTGGACTCAATAATGTACTGGTTGGGTTTGAGAGGGGGCAGTCTGTCTCCTTCAAATAAAATGCTTCTGGAAATGAAAAGTTTATAGTACTTGCTGTTATTAAAGTGTCACACGTTGCTAAGATGGAGAGAAACATTGGAGAATAGACTCTCATGGAGTGAGCTGTGTGTGTTTGGGCTGAAGTACAGTGAGAAACACAAATGTCACTGCTTCAAGCCACAAACATATGCAAACACACAACCTTTGCTGTACACTTTCACCTTTCTACAACCACAACAATACCCTGCATAGCGCAGAGAGATGTGGGGGGTTGAGGAGATGCGAGGGAAAACAGAATGAGTGAGGAAGGAGGAGTACTGAAGTGGAAGCCTGTCATTCCAGGCAGGCGGGGCGTGCGGGAGTTAGACACTGTAATAGGAAAACAGTGTGGCTCCCCCTCTTGTGTGCCTTTTGGCCTAGCTGCCTATCAAAAATAATTCCTCAATTGAGCTTGTGTTGTCTTTGGAAAATTAGAACGAATCTGTGTCTAAATGCTGTAAAGCCAAACCTTGCTACCCTGAAGTTTCTCCCTCTTCCCATCCCCATTTTCGCTCCCTCTCTTCTCCCCT
>NC_036853.1:13189582-13215981 GCF_002910315.2 Salvelinus sp. IW2-2015
GAGGAGGAGAGAGGAGAGGAGAGAGATGAGAGAGAGACGGAGAGAGGAGAAGAGAGAGTAAGAACGAGAGAGACTAGAGAGAGAGATACTAAGAGAACGATGATGAGAGAGAGGATAATGGTGTGGAGAGAGAGATAGAGAGGAGAGGAGAGAAGAGAGAGACGTTTGGACAGTGATTGCTTGCTGAGGAGCATCAGTGATGGAGCATCGGATGGAAGAGCCATAGCATCCATCAAAATAACAGCAGTGAACTCTGGAGGAAACAGCTTGAACAACGTCTAATAGCCTGTAGAAGGCATGCTGGGGAGAAGATTACAAAAGTACAGGGAACCAAGACAAGCCCAGAGACAAAGTGATGTGGAGAGGAGAGGGGGACCGAGAGAAAGATAGTTGAAAGGTCAGAGAGAGGCAGACAGGGGGAAAATGAAAGAATGCATATCCTTTAACTGGAGCCGTGGTGTCAAAGCCAGTTTCCCCAGGATTGATGTCATGATGAATCAATTAAGTCATTCATCCACACTCTCACACAAAGGAAAAGCCCCATCAGCGGCACTTCTAACATTTCCTTGTGACAATATGCCAAATAACAACAGTAACAACAATGGAAAGATAAAGAAATGGAACTACGCC
The DNA here is from genome assembly GCF_002910315.2 of Salvelinus sp. IW2-2015. Classification (NCBI taxonomy): domain Eukaryota; kingdom Metazoa; phylum Chordata; class Actinopteri; order Salmoniformes; family Salmonidae; genus Salvelinus; species Salvelinus sp. IW2-2015. The sequence goes on from NC_036853.1 coordinate 13,190,213, forward strand.
ACTGGCCGGTTCATAATGTCTGAGGTTTGATCTGCCAAGCAACCGGGAGATGAAGGAGGGGCTAGGGGGATGTTTCTCCACAGGTCCAATCCGTTTGTTTAGAGGGGGGCTCGAGTTGCAGTAATAAAGCTGAGCTCTCTCAACTCTCTCATGGATCATACGTGTAATGCACACGTTATCAGACGGCATGGCAAGAACAGTTTGTCCAGACACTTAACCCTATGTCCTCACTGACTAGCCCCACTGCTAAATCACCACTCATAGGACTCTGCTTGTGTGGCATGGGCCAACCAAGGGGTATACAGTATTTATTAGTATGTGTTTACTTGTAACAAAGGGATGTCAATGCAAATTGAAAGTAGGCTTATGAGACGGTAGGCTCATGAGACAAAGCAAGTGGTAGCTGGAAGTGTTCAGATGATGTTGCAATGATCCCTGAAAGTAAGAATATGTTATCTATATGAAACTTCCCCCTTAGACCCCATTCAGTTACGTCAAGTTACCTTATTCTCTTCGGAGTCAGTTTCTGAATGTTCTTTTTACACTCATCTGCATTGGCGACAAGCACCAAGTGTCAACAAGAACCTATTACTCAAACGACAACTATGCTGCCTAATACTACTACCGCCGCCACCGCCGCCACCACCACCACCACTACAACCACCGCCGCCACCACCACCACCACTACCACCACCACTACCACCACCACCCCCATGATCACTACTGAATATGGGATGTTTTATTTCCTTGCTCTTGTCTTTCCAACCTCAGTGATGGTGGTACTGGTACAGTAGTTTACAGTAAGGTAGCCTAGTGGTTAGAACGTTGGGCCAGTAACCGAAAGGTTGCTGGATCGAATCCCCGAGCTGACAAGATAAATATCTGTCATTCTGCCCCTGAGCAAGCTAGTTAACCCCCTATTCCCCGAGCGCCGAAGACATGGATGTCGATTATGGCAGCCACCCGCACCTCTCTGATTCAGAGGGTTTGGGTTAAATGCGGAAGACATATTTCAATTGAATGCATTCAGTTGGGCCATGATTAATGTACAACTGACTAGGTATCCACCTTTCCCTAATGTGCATCATAGTCAACATGATTGTCTTAAATCAGATGAATGAGCGGTCTTCTTTGAACTGCCATCTCCTCGATGATACCATGTCTACTCCCCCTGCTACTCAGAGTGAAAGAGAGAAGATGTTAGGGGAAACAAAAAGCCCTGTGCCTCCATCTCTTTCCTTTGTGCCTGCTTGTCTCTCCATCACAGTTAGTCACACATGATTATGCCCTGTCGGCTTCAGACCAAGGGTTGCCGTTTGACCGTAATAGCATGACAATCAGTGTCAATCCATGCCCAAGCCAAATGTTTTTCACACTGTGTGCCTCTGTTTTACATACAGTTGTTTATAGACACATGCTGCTAGATTAATGCTTCTCTTGTTACTGTCTAGGATGCCGTTTTTCTCCCTCAATGCACGTATGTATAGTTTTGATTGGCCTCTACCCCTCCCCAGTCTATACGTTCGTAAGGTAAATGACAATGATCTTGTCCGTGATTGTTAAATCAGTTTTTGACGATAAATCTCTTGTTTTGTCTGATTATCCACACATTTTCATAATTGGTGTTAAAGAACGGGTGATATTCAAGAGAAGATGAAAGGCAAGAAAAGAGAGAGGGAGGGGGAGAGCAGTAATGAAGAAAGAAAGAAAGGAGAGGAGAGCTAGAAGCAGCCTCAAGTGTCTTCACCTTTAATCTATGGAAATGTATGGATCAGATGAAGCATAATTGTAAGGTGGACTTTGACTATTAAAATATCCGGAGAGCTTGTTTTATCAGGGGCCAAAGATAGAACAGCAGCAATCACTATCCACACAACTGATGATGATGGTAAGGGCATTAATTTACCAGGGAGGAAAACAAATTAAGTCTCTCTTCAGCCGGCGCTCCATTAGACAATGGCATATATAAATATTTTATCTTGGCCGATACAGGTTAGCAAAGGTTTAGTACATCTCCATTTACACAAGGACCCACACTCCAAGCTGTAGCCTTCATCCCCTCTCAGCTCTCCAGCCAAGTGCCTGCAGTCCAGTCCTCCCCTACATCCTCCTCTCCTCTTCTCCTCCTCATCACTCTCTCTCCTTCTGTCCCTCCCTCCCTCCCCTCTCCCACTCCAGTTGTTTTGCACCGAGGTTTGATTTTCTGCACTGAAACTACATCCAAAGACCCTTCCCATTGGACAAAAATATTGTCCATTTACTAAAGAGTATAGAGTTTACCATGGAAATAGGATTTAGCTGATACAGTTCAAATTGTCACAATGATTCATGAATATATCTATAAATCCAAGTTGGGGGGGCCACAGAGTATATACTTTACAATAAAAACAACTGACTTAAACTTTACATTTAAACTGGAACATTCCATTCAGTGCAGTTTGAAATGTAGCCCTAATAAATAGTTAAATATTTATGCATATGTTATACTAGCTTTCTCTTACAGTTTCCTTAAGGCTGAACATAAAAGACAAACTCTGTCTCAGTTAATACTATGTGAAATTGCATAATACATCTTTCTATAAAATATGCAAACTTTGAATGTGACTTTGGGGGCTGCCTGTAAAAAAGTGTCTACAACGATTCCAGTGCATATGGCACAGTTAGCTTACTGCTGAGAGTCAAACTCTCCCTTACTGCTGTTTTATCTAGCATTGCCAACGAACGCTCTGTTTTATCTAGCATTGCCAACGAACTGCTCTGTTTTAGCTAGCATTGCCAACGAACTGCTCTGTTTTAGCTAGCATTGCCAACGAACTGCTCTGGTTTAGCTAGCATTGCAACAAACTGCCTCTGCTTTATCTAGCATTGCAACAAACTGCTCTGCTTTATCTAGCATTGCCAACGAACTGCTCTGCTTTTATCTAGCATTGCCAACGACTGCTCTGTTTTAGCTAGCATTGCCAACGAACTGCTCTGTTTTAGCTAGCATTGCCAACGAACTGCTCTGTTTTAGCTAGCATTGCCAACGAACTCCTCTTGTTTTAGCTAGCATTGCCAACGAACTGCTCTGTTTTAGCTAGCATTGCCAACGAACTGCTCTGTTTTAGCTAGCATTGCCAACGGACTCCTCTTGTTTTAGCTGGCATTGCCAACGAACTGCTCTGTTTTATCTAGCATTGCCAACGAACTGCTCTGTTTTAGCTAGCATTGCCAACGAACTGCTCTGCTTTAGCTAGCATTGCCAACGAACTGCTCTGTTTTAGCTAGCATTGCCAACGAACTGCTCTGTTTTAGCTAGCATTGCCAACGGACTGCTCTGTTTTAGCTAGCATTGACAACGGACTGCTCTGTTTTTGGGGACTCCATATCAAAGATAGGTCACCCTGGGTTGCTTTTTAGAAAGCTCAACACAATCACGATGCAATATGTCCTACTGCTTTTATTAGATGATAAATTAAAGCCATGTTCAATCTGACATATCCCATGTTGATTTTTACAATAAGTATAACTACTAAAGTTAATAATAACCATGATAAAGACAGGTTAGCCCACTCTGAAATCATTATTTCAGTGACATGTTCGTATCCATTCATTTAAGCCTGCATAAAATGGATATTAGGGAATAGGAACTAAAACGTTTAGGCTGCATAGGCCAATATAATTCCCTGTCAGAGTGAACCCCCTACTGAACCATCCATGCATTGAAGTTATGTGTTGATGTGTTGATGTTGGCATTTTGATTTGCTGTCAACAAGGCTGTGCAATTATCACCGTAGCATGCGTTAATGACTGCGGGTGGCTGGTGAGTCAATGCGCGAGGCGACACCCGGTGAGAAACAGCATGCACGCTCCTCCTCCCCGCCGAGCAGTAATTAGGCTAGTGCTCTAATGAGGAGCTTTAATGTATTTATAGCAGTTAGGGATTCCGAGATTCCGCGGGGCTCCTTGCCTAGTCAAAGACGTCCGTAATTGGTGGTCGGTCCTCCCCACCACACACACTCAGCGCCCGTCTGAGATATAGAGAGGAGAGGAAAGTAGATGTTAATGCTCAACGTGCTTTAGCTGTGCTGGAAACGGCGGTATATGTACGTTCTTCGTGGATGGCACGCCCATGCATGAAAAAAATAGCATTAAAAAACTCTTTAGACATTTTCATTTGAGTCCTTTTGGGTTCTTCAAGAACGAGTGGGTTATGCAGCCCATCTGTCATTGAGTCACGGTGTCCTGTCCCTCATTGATCAATACTAATTTGGTGTTAATATATGTCCATTGATCAACTGTCTCCAGGGGCCAGGGGCCGGTCACTTCTTCCCTTCCTCTCCACACACGAGGTTCTAATCCAGAGACTATAAGGGCTCGGGAAAGAAGGCCTCAGTATAGGCTGACCTATAAACATAAATGGCAAACCCACAAAGATAAAATAAGGAATAATAATAATTAATTTGATATAATACTAATATCTATCCTAAACATAATCACACTCACATATTATAATTATTATTCTTAACAACTGTAATAGCCCAATAACCATAATAATAATAATTACAATCATAAACATAATATTGACATAGATAAATACAATTAAAACATCGAAAATAACTCACTGAATTTTAAATTCAGTTTTTCTGGAAAACCAAATATAGGCTAATTATTAAAATGTAGTGTTAATATGTTCTGTTATGTATAGGGCTACAATTAAGAATGCCAAATTATTATTATATGTAGGCTACCTAATTGTTTAAATATTTGTGTTCCTTATTTGCTTTATCCTTATGCTCATGACCAGAGGAGTTGGAGCAACACGGGCCTACAACTACAAACGATATTCTGCAGTTTAAAACATGTATTTTCTTTTTTGTTTTGCATCCATATCAGCGGGTAAGAAATGTAATGACAACTAGTTGATTTTGGCTAAATGTACACATTCACAGAATTCCTGAAACAATTAGGCCAGTTAAAAATGTAATCTTCCAAAACAGGTTTAATCTGCCCTCGCTTTGTTATTGCTGGTGTCCCCTCACTCACTTAGCCAGGCTATTGCACACTCCTACCTAACTCGATGAGCTGAGGAAAATGTACTGTATAGGAAACGACTGGGCAAACGAAACATTTAGTGTCCGCTTGTTTATTCCTGTATTTACTTCTGTCCTGTCATTCATCTTTCTCCTCCCCACCGCTCTCTCCCCTGTGGCTTTCTCTCGCACACAGGCTGTGATGGTAGGCGCTCCAGCAGGGAGAGAGGGAGAGAGATCATGGCGACCATCTGAAACCAATTAAGGTGGTGCAGCAGCCACCCAGAAACTCAGTGACTGATGGGTCTCTTGTATTTATAGTAGAGCTAATTGGCAACGCACACATGTATACACACACAGACACAGTAACACACACACCTATGCACACAGACACAGTAACACACATACGTATACACACAGACACATAAACACACAGATCAGTTGAATTGCATGTGCTTTCCAGAAGCTAGAAGAAAAGATGGAACCTGCATGTTGATAGCCCTTTGATGAGGACTTGAAATATAAAACTATAGGAAGTGCATGTATGTTTCCATAGTAGCATAGTAGTAACAACCACTATGGAACACCTGTGTATTGAGCATGCCTGTGTGTCTTGTAGTGTAAATGTCAGAGTGTAATGGAAAGTATTAATGACCTTTGTCATGATGTGGCAGAAAGGGAGAGAGAGAGAGAGTGGTGGACAGGTCTGCCCCTGTGTTCATGGTCTAATCACCATTGGTGTTTACAGCTGATACGGAAGTCAGTTAGCTATGGCTCAGGTCTGCAGGGTTGTATGTCTCAGCTATCTGTCCTGCTCTGTCAGTGCGTCAAACCTGCATGTGAAAATATATACAATGCACATCTGCCTCTCGTTAGGAGCCGTATATGGCTGCCATGTGGTCTGCTGATAAATAGGCCGGTCTATTTATTGGAGCACAACAAATTGGCTACAAACACTGACATGGAATCGAAGAACTATAAATACTGGACGCGATGAAAGTTTTAAAACATGCTACAGGTATTTTATGAGAGTCCCACTTCTTTCCCTTTTATGTAGTTGGAGGAATTTATTTTTCTCCTTTCTTCTTTCACGGGCAGCCTTGTAAAGGAGGGGACAATGATACTCACTCACAGAGCAGGCCAGGCCAGGCTAGGCAAAGCGTGCTCTGGATCCTCGCCACTTAAGCTCCTCTTCCACCACTTGAGGATGTGAAAAAGCACTGCACACTAAACTCAGACATGACCAGAAATTCCTGAATGAATCGGCAACAGACAACCCCTAAACCCTATGTAATTACATATTTGGAGTTTATCTGGGTTTATGCGAAAATGCAGAAGTTTCCCTTCCCTGGTGGTCCTTAAATACATCCATATGTTCTGAGTGTTTCCCTCTCTTTCGCTCCTCCCTCTCGCTTTCTCTCTCTCTCTCTTTGCGATCTCTAGCTCTCTCTCCCTCTCTAACTCTCTCTCTATCTCTCCATTGCCTTTCCTTTTCTGGCTTGGAGAAACTTTACCCTGCATGCAAATGGATTATATGACCCTTTAGAGCAGTGTTTTTGTATTGTGAAGTTGTTGTTGAATTGTTACACAACCCTGCAGATGCAGTATGGGGTTTGAAGTGGGAGGAGACATCAGAGAAAGGCTAAGTTCTGGGTGGAATATTTTGCAAACAGAGGAAGTCACAGCACATCCACATGCACACAAAGGAGGAACACACACTGAAATCTGACTGGGGAGGCCTTTTACGTGTGTGGGCCTGTTTTTATTTTTTGCTTGAGAAAACCGATCTGTTTTAAAACACGTACTAAATATTTCCATATTCCAAATTTTCCTGTTTCAAGAAGGCAGGGAAGGCAGGGAAGGCTGGGGAAGGGGGAATGTGGGCTTTTTTTTGCAGTGGAAAGGTCTCAGTCCGGGGTTAGACTGTTTGAAACTCTAAACCCCTTTCATGCTTATTTATTTTATGATTCTGCAGGGCACTGTGTTTACACTTCAAGTACAACATCTGGATTAGATAATTTGTTGGTCATTAACCGAAGCTGGATGCTTATCGACCTCGTCTGATTAAATCTGTTTGATGTTTTTGTCTTTTTATTTTATAATTATTTTTCTGGTCAGCATGTCAGTCCCAGTTTTGCGAGAGACAATTATGTTTTATATATTTTCTGAAAAGTCAAGGGGATTACATGTTACTACAACACCAACCTTTTTACGCCTGACACACACACACACACACACACACACACACACACACACCACACACACACACACACACCACACACACACACACACACACACACAACCACACACCACACACACACACTGTCCAATCCCAGCCATGGCTTTGATCCATAATGGCTTATTTACAATTAAAGGTCATGGTGACTGTTTGCCTTTCCAACAACACAATTGGCTACTGGAGTGGCCATGTCAGGTACAATGGACAGCAGTTTCCCCTGGCATAGAGAGGGTACACTCATTTATTCCAGCTGCTCTACAGAGAAGTCATACAGATTCTAGAGGAGGATTGGCTTATTTGTAAATCTGTCAAAGATAGACAGAACAGACTGATAAGACTTTGGGTATGCATGCAATGCGAGTAAATATAACCAAATGCCAAATGTATCAAAAATGAAGACTTCCAGATCTGTAAACATAAGAAGCCATCTTGTAGATTCATCATACAGTGCAGTGAACATGAAACATGTTACCTCTGGTTCCTAAAGGTTTCTCACCCCAGTATGATTCATTACATGTGTTTTCCTCCCCTGGGAGATCCCTGTCCCCCCTAATCTACCTCTCCTGCTCTGATTCCATCACACCGCCCCAGCGGCCCAGCACTCCCAACGAGCCACACAGAAAGATTAGTTAAATGCCGCAGAGCAGATGTGTCAGAGACTTGATTTGTGTGTGTTTTATTGACTCTCACCATCTGTTAATACAGTTGCTTGTTCTTCCCCTTGTGTTTGTTGATGCACAGGCAAGAGGACTGAGTGCCAGAAGAAACAGGGTGAACAAGCGAGAAAGAAAGAGAAGAAAGTATTTCCTGAAAATGTAAAAAGACTGATGTAACTGAGGGTTCAGTGTTTGCAAACAAGCAAAGTCTGCCTATGAATTAATTGAAAAAATATGGAAACCCCTTTTCCCCACTTTGCCATGATCTCTTAACTCATAAAAGTCCCATTCTGTTTAGTATTGTGTCGTAAGTAGAAACATTCATATGGTTGATCGTATAAGTGGATGACTCACTGGCTTTACTGCCTACAGTGCGCAATAACTAACATTTTCAGGTCCAAATACCATAAAAAGGGAAATTATTAATTTCTTCATAGATATCTGAAATTCCATTCTGCTCCATTCCATGGATCTCATTTTTAAATTGGTGCATGGAAAGCAGTTGCTGTGTGTGTGCGGTTGCATGTGTGTGTGTTTGAGAATCTGACCATGCGAAATGATAGTAATTTATGGCAGTTGTAACCTTCCCTTGTGTTGGGTGTCTCACATTCTTCAGAGTTCCAGACTCTCTGTCCCCCCCTCATCCCTTCTTTTCTCTCCCTTCCTGCTGTATATCTCACACACATCTTTAATGGTGTGGTTGAAGCTAGATAAAATTGTGAGGGATGATGGCTACATTTTTGTGATGCAATGTCCTGGGAAGCCACAGACCCCTAAGAAACCAGAGTGGAAGTGCCTCACAAATGAGGGACATTATATAATGCATTATCACCATGACACCATATCACAAGGTTGAGCAAAACTACACACCATAGAATGTAAACCATCTCAGATTACAGGCATGTTACATAGGTGCATTCCTCTCTTCTCTCATCCCTCTTTTCAAACCTCTGTTTTCAGATGGAATAGGAGGCCAGCGAGCCCCCTGGCTCTTTACGACGGCTGTGCTGTGTGTGCGGCTCTGCCATGTCATGATGTGATTCCTTGGCGCGCGCGCCGCCTGGCCCGTTAAAGACAAACTCTATGTGAACCTTCTGAAAGGGAGATGGCAGCGGGCCTGGGTCAACACATTGAGAGGGGGAGACATGGAAGCCAGGGACCATGCAGCATGTTTGTCCAACCCTGGAGAAACCTCCATTAACTGTGTAGTAGGGAGTGGGACAGGCCAACCATGACCTGTACAGGCTCCTTCTGAAAGACTTATCACTCCACATTCTCTGACTCCCAGGTCCCCCTCATCTTTGGCTGAGTCAGGTTGAACCAGAGGCTAGGTTATAGATAGGGGATTGGTATGATCAAAATAAATGCAGTGAGACCAGTGGAGGCTCCTCGGAGGAGGAAAGGGAGGATCATTCAACTCAGTGAATTTCTCAAAAATCAAAACAGTGAAACATTAAAAAAGTTATCCTTTTTAGAAAAAACTATACTAAATATATTCTCATCACCAAATCACTGATTAAAAGACCAAGAAGGTGTACAGTAGCCTCAACAGGGTAGCTCCATGGTGTAGCCGGAGGACAGCTAGTTTTCCTCCTCCTTTCGATATATTGACTTCAATACAAAACCTAGGAGGCTCATGTTTCTCACCCCCTTCCATAGACTTACACTATAATTATGACGACTTCCAGAGGATGTCCTCCAACCTATCAGGGACCGGTTTCCCAAAAGCATCTTTAGGCTAAGTACATCTTAGAACCATAGGATCTTATGGTTCTAACAATTAACTTAGCCTTAAGATGCTTTTGGAAAACCGGGCCCAGTGCTCTTGCAGTATGAAATGACATATTATCCATCCAATCAAAGGATCAAAGAATGAATATAGTACTGAAAGCATAAGCTACAGCTAGCTAGATAGCATTGCAGTGCATAAAGTGTGGCGAGTAGTTGACTCAAAAGGGAGAGAAAGACAATAGTTTAACAGTTTTGAACAAATAAAATGAAAAATTAATTAAGGAGAAGCAGTAGAGAGAGAGAGAGATTTCATTGTATTTTTTCTTCTTCTAATTTTACTTTTCACTTACTTACCTAGCTAATGCAGCTAATTTAGCCTAATCAACAACCTGACTCAAACAGAGAGGAATGTTATTTATGTTAGCTAGCTGGCTAAGGCTATCCAACACTTCAACTCTTCCAAGTCAAGGTAAGCTTTTGGTTTTATTAATTTATTGCCACCGCGTCTTACCTGAGTTACTGCTAAACTGCTTGCTGTACACTGTACTGCATGATTTGGATTGTGGGTTTACTAATGCGCTAGTTCTAGAATTAGTAGAATATTGACAATGATGTTAGTTAATATGGTGTAAACGGTGTAGGCTGTGTAGCGGTTAGCAGTTATGGTATGAAGGTTTGGTGATGATACTGTATGTGGCTGCTATGAATGAACTGTGCGTGTGGGTGATCAGGGTTGTATTCAAATCCAAATAAAATAAAATGTCACATGCTTCGTAAACAACAGGTGTATATTAACAGTGAAATGCTTCCTTTCAGGTCCTTTTACAACAAAAATGTTACAACAATTATATTGTTATTGTCACGCCCTGGCCTTAGTATTCTTTGTTTTCTTAATTATTTTGGTTAGGTCAGGGTGTGACATGGGGAATGTATGTGGTTTTTGTAGTGTCTAGGGTGGTTGTAAGGTTTAGGGGGTTTATTAGAGTAGTTGGGTTTATGTTTAGTATAGTAGTCTAGCTGTGTCTATGGTTGAGTGTAGGTATCTAGGAAAGTCTATGGTTGCCTGAATTGGGTCTCAATTAGAGACAGCTGGTTATTGTTGTCTCTGATTGGGAGCCATATTTAAGGCAACCATAGGCTTTAGCTGGTTGTGGGGAATTGTCTATGTTGAACGTTTGTAGCCTGTGTGTGTGTGTGTGTGTGTGTGTGTGTGTGTGTGTGTGCGCGTGCGTGCGTGCGTGCACTACGTTTATAGCTTCACGGTCGTTTGTTGTTTTTGTATAGTTTGTAATAGTGTTTCGTTTCATGTTCATCTTCGTAGTAAAAATAAAAGAAGATGGCTTATTTTCCACATGCTGCGTTTTGGTCCGTCTCTCCTCCACACGATCGTGACAGTTATAGAGTTATATTGGCCCTTTTATGGGCTCCTGACAAATTCTGCGATTTTTGTGTTTCTTTTGTGTTGATCATAACTTTTTTTGTACATAATGTTTCTGCCATTGTTTCCTATGACCGAAAAGAGCTTCTGGACATCAGAACAGCAATCACGAATGTCGATTTGGATTAAGATATCTACAGGACATACTGCTCACCCCTGACCAGGCCCTAATCCCCAAGACTCGGAAAAGGAAGACGTGGCGTAAGACAGGCCGATGTGTGGGCACCTTGACGAAACTACATCAATGAGTAAATAAACCTCCTCTCCCCTCTGTTCTACTGGCAAATGTACAATCGCTGGAGAACAAACTGGATGAGCTCCGTTCGAGACTATTCTATCATCTGAAGTACTGTAAAATCATATATTTCTTGGAGTCGTGGCTAAACAACGACATGGATAATATACATCTAGCTGGTTTTTCTATGAATTGGCAGGATTGAACGGCAGCCTCGGGTCAGCTCAAGGGGGAAGGTGTGTCTCTCTTTGGTAACAACAGCTTGTGCGGGATCTCTAATATTAAGGACGTCTAGAGGTTCTGCTTGCCTGAGTTAGAATACCTCATGATAAGCTGTAGACAATACTATTTACCAAGAGAGTTTTCATCATTTTTTGTAGCTGTCTCTTTACCACTACAAACTGATGCTGACACTAAGACCGTACTCCACGAGCTGTATAGGGCCATAAGCAAACAAGAAAATGCTCATCCAGAGGCGGCGGTCCTAGTGGTTGGTAATTTTAATGCAGGGAAACTGTAATTCGTCTTACCTAGTGTCTACCAGCATGTCACCTGTGCAACTAGAGGACACAAAACTCCAGATCCCCTTAACTCCACACACAGAAACACATATGAAGCTTGCTCGCCCTTGCCCTCCATTTGGAAAATCTGACCATAACTCCATCCTCCAGATTCCTGGTTACAAGCAAAAAGTAGAAGAAGTAACAGTGACGCGCTCAATATGGAAGTGGTCCGATGAAGTGGATGTTAAGCTACAGGACTTGTTCGCAAGCACATCCTGGAATATGTTCCGGGATTCACCCGATGGCATTGAGGAGTTTACCACATCAGTCACCGGCATCATTAATGAGTGCATTGACGACGTTGTCCCCACAGTGACCGTACGTGCGTACATATCCCAACCAGACGCCATGAATTACAGGCATCATCCGCACTGAGCTAAAGGCTAGAGCTGCCGCTTTTGAGGAGCGGGACACTAATCCAAAAGCTTGTAAGATATCCCAGTATGATCTCCTATGAGCCATCAAACAGGCAAAGCGTCAATACAGGACTAAAATCGAATCTTACTACACTGACTCTGATGCTCGTGGGATGTGGCAGGGCTTGCAAACTATCACAGATTACAAAGGGAAATACAGCCATGAGCTGCCCAGTGACGTGAGGCTACCAGATGAGCTAAATGCATTCTATGTTCACTTCGAGGCAAGCAACAATGAACCATGCATGAGAGCACCAAGCTGTTCCGGGCCACTGTGTGATCACATTCTCCGTAGCCAATGTAAGACCTTTAAACAGGTTAACATTCAAAAGGCCGCAGAGTCAGACAGATTACCATGACCTGTACTCAGAGCATGTGCTGACCAGCTGGCACGTGTCTTTAATGACATTTTCAGCCTCTCCCTGACCCAGTCTGTAATACCTACATGTTTCATGCAGACCACCATAGTCCCTGTGTCTAAGAACACCAAGGTAACTTTTCTAAATGACTATCGCCCCATAGCACTCACATCTGTAGCCATGAAATGCTTTGAAAGGCTGGTCATCATGGCTCATCAACGCCATCATTCCAGACACTCTGGACCAACTCCAAGTCGCATACCGCACCAACCGATCCACATATGACGCAAACTCTATTGCACTCTACACTGCCTTCTCCCACCAGGAAAAGAGCAATACCTATGTGAGAATGCTATTCATTGACTACAGCTTAGCGTTCAACATCATAGTGCCCTCCAAGCTCATCACTAAGCCAAAGTCCCTGGTACTGAACTCCTCCTTCTGCAACTTGATCCTGTACTTCCTGACGGGCCGCCCCCATGTAGTGACGGTGTACTCCCTCTTCATCCACGACTGCAACTGTGCACGATTCCAACACCATCATTAAGTTTAATGATGACACAATGGTGGTAGACCTAATCAATGATGACAATGAGACAGCCTATAGAGAGGAGGTCAGAGACCTGGCAGTGGCAGGACAACAACCTCTCCCTCAACGTCAGCAAGACAAAGGAGCTGATCGTGGACTACAGGCTGAGCACACCCTCATTCACATCGACAGGGCTGTAGTGGAGCGAGTAGAGAGCTTCAAGTTCCTCGATGTCCACATCACTAAGGATCTACCATGGTCCACACACACCAACACAGTCGTGAAGAGGGCATGACAACGCCTCTTGCCCCTCAGGAGACTGAAAAGATTTGGCATTGGCCCTCAGATCCTCAAAACGTTATACAGCTGCATCATTGAGAGCATCTTGACTGGCTGCATCACCGCTTGATATGGCAACTGCTTGGCATCGGACCGCAAGGCACTATAGAGGGTAGTGCGTACTGCCTAGTACATCACTGAAGTCCCCACAAGAATAGTAAACAAACAAAAATTTGACCAACTGGGGACAGTCTGTTAGTTCCCGCAAGGTGAAATGCTATTTCTAGCAGTTTTAGGGTTAAAGTTAGAATTAATGTTAGGGTTCAAATTAGGTTTAGGGTTAGGGTTAGGAGCTAGGTTCAGTTTTAGGGTTAGGGTTAAGGTTAGGTTTTGGGGTTAGGGTTAGGGTAAGGGTTAGATTTAGGTTAAGGTGTTAGGGAAAATAGGATTTTGAATGGGACTGAATTGTGTGTCCCCACAAGGTTAGTTATACAATACTATGTGAGTGTGTGTGTGGCATCAGTATGCATTTGTGTGCATGTTATGTGTGTGTGGGCGTATGTAGTGTGTTTTGGGGTGTCAGTGTAAGTATGCGTGAGTGTGTGGGTAGTGTCCAGTATGTGTACATAGAGTCAGTGCAAGAGAGTTAGCCATTTGATTAGCTATTTAGAAGTCTTCATTCGCCGATTCTGTTGAAAAATGTTTCTTAAACCGTAGCAAAGGGAACGAAACGGGGATGGACCTACCGGAATTTGTCCAATAGAAACTCACGTTTTGGACTAATGATTACACCCCAGATCATCTAGATGCAGGCAAGTGTGTGCAAGGCGGTACTGAACGTGTCACTCACTGTCTGTCACCTTGACTACTCCAATTTGTCTCTCGACCTGTGCACCCACCTTATAATCTTTCATTTGTAGGCTAGGTTTTAGCAACCTGATGATGGCTTAGGGTATGGGGCAAATTTTTGTATAATGTAGTAACCTAAACCTATCGATGTTACATTGAGCAGGGTGAATGGAATATGAACGACAGTCATCCAATGTGCTTTAATAGAAATAAGGCCATACTCATTAAAAAATGCTGCGTCCTCCCTAAAGTTAAACGGCACCGACCGCCACCCCTCATCTGACTGAGTGAGGTTGAACAGATAGAGGTGTTAGCGGTGGTCCAAGTGGTAGTGGAGTGGAAAGCAGAGTGCAACCCTACCTGGGCTAGGAGAGCATTCTGCAAACATATCTTCCTTGTACAACGTAAAACACCAAATAATGCATGCAGAGCCGAATTATGCTGATACCCGCTAATTATCCAAATCCAGAAAAGAGCCGTTAAATTCTACAACCACCTAAAAGGAAGCGATTCCCAAACCTTCCTTAACAAAGCCATCACCTACAGAGAAATTAACCTGGAGAAGAGCCCCCTTAAGCAAGCTAGTCCTGGGTCTCTATTCACAAACACAAACCGACCCCACAGAGTCCCAGGACAGCAACAAAATTAGACCCAACCAAATCATGAGAAAACAAAAAGATAATTACTTGACAGAGCAAACTAGAATGCTATTTGGTCCTAAACAGAGAGTACACAGTGGCAGAAAACCTGACCAATGTGACTGACCCAAAATTAAGGACATCTTTTACTATGTATAGACTTGCTGAGCCTTGCTATTGAGGAAGGCTGCTGAAGGCAGACCTGGCTCTCAAGAGAACACAGGCCATGTGCACACTGCCCACAAAATGAGGTGGAAACTGAGCTTCCTAACCTCCTGTCAAATGTATGACCATAGAGACACATAATTTCCTCAGATTACACAGACGCACAAAGACTTCGAAAACAAATCCCATATCTATTGGGTGAAACACCACAGTCTTTATTCTTTTGGAACTTTTGTGAGTGTAATGTTTACTGAACATTTTTTATTGTTTATTTCACTTTTGTTGATGATCTATTTCACTTGCTTTGGCAATGTAAACATATGTTTCCCATGCCAATAAAGCCCCTTGAATTGAAATTGAATTGAGTAGAGGAGTGCGGGTGGAGCACGTGTTTCAGATGTGTTACTGTGGTATATTACTGAACTACATTACAGTGTGGTCATTATCAGAGAAATTAAGCAGGTAACTAACCATCCACTAATTAATTATATCAAACTGTTACATTTCGGATTTTTATAGATGTTATATATCGACGTGATGTACATTAATTTACGTAACATCAAGAATATGTGTAAAAAGGATATCCCCACTTGTACTGTATGTGTCACCTTCACAGCAGTGGCAGACTTGTATCCCCCTACCTCTGTCTCTCCCCATGTCTGCCTTTGTGGAAGGAGGACATAAAGCCCTGTTGAACTTGGACTGGTTCACACCCTCACCACTTGCTCCGTGTCCTAACCAGGTGCTACCACACAACCCCGGGGAAGCATTTAATGGTTTAATTGGCACTTAATTAGTTAATTGACCCCTGCCGGCTCAGGGGCAGGTGACAGTGGAGAGGGGGGGACCAAGCTGCTTCCTATGTCACCATCAGTCCTGCCAGTCATCACAGTCACACAGCCTGGAACAGCTTTCACTGGTCAAACATGTCATCTCAGCCAGGTTCTATATGTATGGAACTTTGAAAATATACAGAGGATAATTTGCCTGGAATAGGCAACCTCAGGATAATGAATCACATATGATGTTCCTCAGACATTCAGTTGAGTCATCCTCCCCAGATGTCTCAGCAGGATTAGCTTCATTGTGAGAGAAGAGTGGCTTTTAAACTGTTACTAACAACCTTTACCCAAAAAGAAAAATAACAGCATCAACAAATGTTTGCTGGTGTAAATAAAATAGAAATATTTAAAACTATGATTGTGGAACTCGTTCACCACCTCTCCCAGCTAGACCAAAGGTGTTTTCTTCTTACTTAATTGAGCAGGCATTACAAATAAGAGGAGTTTTCAGGTCAACTAAACAGGGGGAGTAACTTTGGGCACCAGTCGCTCCGATAAAGACTTGCAGGTGTGACTAAGTACAGTCATATGTAAGCAAGTTGTGGACTCTTATTGGTGCTTGTGTATGTTTGTGTGTGGGAAATGCTGCTCTGTCGGCATATGTGTTAGCGTAGGTGAAGCATAGCTTGTCATTCTTCGTCTCATTCTCACACACACAAACACATTTGCTCTCTCTTTCCTATAGCCATAAAGACTATACAGTACACAACTTCTCACGCGTTCATGTGTGCTTGACGAACACTCTCCCTCTTGTAAACTCACTCAACAAAACAGCGATCCCACTCGCTCTGCTGTTTCCTTGGGTATGGTGGTCTTGGGTAGGGTTTGAGGGTTGGGGGGTGTAAGAGTGGGTCCCCCTGCAGGCAGTGTTTTTGTAGGTGAGATAAAAGCCCCCACACGGGCAGCTGTGACAGAGGGGGTAAGCCCTTATCAAAGGCCCTGGGGGAGCAGGGAAGCTAGGGAGCGGGCTGGAGGGGGATTGCAGCGCCTCCAGAATGGGGGCTGGAACAGGGATGAGGGTGTCCTCGGCACCGGGGCACTTCAGCAGCTAAGAATAAACACCTGCCTCATTCATTTTCCATGGAACTCTTTCATTCACTGGGTACATGTGTGCTATGTAACTCAGAATATAGTACTGTAGTATCACGGCAAATATTATTCGTTTTTGTAGCTACTAGTAGTAGCAGTAGGCATAGTAGTAGCATTGTTAGCAATACTTTCTAACCTAGTTATTTTGTGTAGCCAAGAAATTGGTATATTTTTCATTTTTCTGTATGTTTGTCTATGTGCCAAAGTTGACTCTATTTGTGCATTAGTAGGTGTCCTTGTTGAATACGATTAAAGGGGAAAGCGGCGCAAAAGTTTCCAAATAATTAAATCATGTATTTATTCGATAGGCTCAGGGCAGGAGCGTGTTGATTGTCGACATATTGAGTTACACGGGGAATCTGTAGGAAGTCTTAGAAAAGAGACAACCTAACGAAGCGCATGTGTGCGAGGAGCTACGAGGCTAGACAAATGCATTCAGACGAAATGTTTGAGTTTAGGTCATTCCGGCGGATCTCTTTTAATACGCAGAACTCAGAGTTTACAAGGCCGGTCTTTGCATTGGTCTCAAGGGGACAATATTTCATATATCCAAATTATTGAACATATTACCATTTCGTTATGATATCTCTTTGGCTAATATTTAAAGATTAATTTCTTAACGTAGACTTATTGTAGGCCTATAAAAAAGTATAATGCAATTAATCAGATTTATTTGGATATAGAAAATAAACGATTGAATAAGGCACATAATATCCTTAATCCTATTTAAATACTGCTAGGATCAGGAGATCAGAAATGAATAATGAATTAAATAAATTAATAAACAAAGGGTTTGAAACAAGTGAAATCTTCAAACGCTGCTGCATGCGCTGCCAAACACAATTTACAAATACGCTCTTGAAAACACACGGTTTATTGGCCTTGTCGCACTGAAACGGAAAATTAAGTTTGACAAAATTAATTAATAACGGAGAGCATCACGGATGGATTTCAGTTTTGCTCTGACTTATTTTATGCTCACGGTGAACTAAAATGTAGGTGATTTGTTTTTCATTCAGATGTAGCCTACCCAAAACCATAATAATAACAATTATTATTATCATAATAACAACAACAACAATAATAATCATCATCATCATATGCTTACTTATTTCTCAATTATGAATGATAAATTATTGTTATTTTTGTAAGCCTGCTTATTATGCTTATAGCAAAAACAGGCCATTGACTGTTGTGCAGCAGTGTTAATCAGCTTTGGGATTAAACAAATAATAATGCTTTTCATTAGGGCCTAAATATTTAAATTAAAGACTAGCTATATATATAGACTATTCATAATCTCAGGGCTTGTAATTTTATGATAATTTATCCATGCGTGCAGGCCTATAGGCTGTTGAAAATACTTCTGTCATCAAACGTAGACTGAACAGGCTTTGTAAGGCCTGCAACACTGCACCCATCAGTCGATATAAATAGGCCTATCTTTTAAATGCCGCAGTGCGATATGTCTGAATCGCTTACGCACCTTTATGCTCTCCACGACAAGTCGTCCTAATAGTAGGCTATGGAAATGGCCCCCCCCAAAATAACATGTGGTTCAACTTTAGTTCCGAATAGGGCTTTTACACGCCGTATTGCGGTGGATATGCCGCCGCTTTTGGAGGATCATTTCATGACCCTGTCTCCGTGATGTTATGTGATTAAATCATTTAGTTACCCCAGGAAGACTAGCTGTCGCCATTGCCAATAAAAATCTAAATTACGGGGGAGACGTTTCAATAAGAGAAACGAAGCTTACAATGAAGAGAAAATGAAGTAGAATTAAGTAAATCCTGTCTCTAACTGTATATTATAACTGGGCATCTTTAAATACATTTAGGCCTACACAGGCATCAGATTTCTGGCAATAGTTGAACCAAACAATGATGAAATAATAAAGGCATAACAAATCAAGTCCATACATTAAACAGCAGTCGTGTTAGGGGCCCATCATAATTGAAGGCTTGGCCGCAGCCTTTCACTAAAACGCAATCTGCAATATATTTGACAGTGCTCAGACTTCATAACTGTATTAGTGTAATCCAGACTGCAATCGGCCCATCGTATCAGTCTGCCTACCAAATCATGCCAAGGCTGTAGCTTACATGAGGCAAGGCGGATGCGATTGTATAGGCTATTTGAATAATGGCAAGAATAATGATTGTCCATTAACGATCATTTATTATCCAATATTGTTAATTGATTCCTCACAAAATGGTTCTAGTTAGGCTTATGTTATTTGTCAAATGAAAGTGAGGGGGCGTTGTATTATTTCTACTTTTGTTTCAATGGGAAAATGTTGGCCCTAATCTGCATGCGCTCTGTTCCTGCCATCCTCAGTACCAAACGTTCTAATCAGAAGTGCCCCTGGCATGTGTTCTAGAACCTCACTCCGACTTCGCTATCTTCTATCGAGATCCCCGACGCCCAAATACTTCCAGAATAGATATAAACTCTCAAACTGATTGCTTATAAAAGTTGTGAGGCTGTCAAAATGTGCCCACTGGATTTGGTGTTGATGTTGGATAACTTGAATAGGTCTGTAGTTTAATGTGCGCGAACAATTGCGCCTATGGCTTTCATGTGCAGTCTATGCACGGTCTCTATAAGGGGCCAAACTGAAAGCCAAAACAACAATTAGAGATAAATGTATGTGTGCAAACAAGCGAATCAAAGGATCCGTTGTGTTTGTCGTGTCGGGTCTATGTGGGAGATCTCTCCCTCTCTCTCGGTGGTGACCTCTCATTTAATGCCATGCGTGTGAGTGAGGCACAAAGGCGAGCAGATGGACAGTCCTCTCTTCTCGCCTCTCCCTCCACGGATAGATAGACAGCTATGCGAAAGTATAACACAGACCAAAAAATAACACGCTCTAATGGCAGTTTCCTGAGGACGTGCTTTAAGCTCGATTATCGTCATCAACCCATGTAGAAAATAAAGAATAGAACAATACACTTTTAGAAAAAAAGGTTCTGGATAGAAGCGAAAAGGGTTCTATTCTTGCTCCATGTATGGCACCCCTAAAGGTTCTATAAAGAACCGAAATTGGTTCCATATAGAACCCTTTTTGGGACCCAAAGGTTCTATATGAAATCAAATTTGGTTCAGTGAAGAAGAACCCCTGGGGTTCTATATACACTATATATACAAAAGTATGTGGGCACCCCTTCAAATGAGTGGATTCGGCTATTTCAGCCACATCCGTTAATGACAGGTGTATAAAATCGACCAAACAGCCATGTATTCTTTATAGACAAACATTGGCAGTAGAATGGCCTTACTGAAGAGCTCAGTGACTTTAAACGTGGCACCGTCATCGGATGCCACCTTTCCAACAAGACAGTTCGTCAAATATCTGCCCTGCTAGAGCTGCCCAGGTCAAATGTTCTATTCTACAATGTAAAAAACAGTAAATAGATAAAGGAAACCCCTTGAATGAGTAGGTGTTCTAAAACTTTTGACCGGTAGTGTATATATATAGTACCAGACAAAAGTTTGGACACACCTACTCATTCAAAGTTTTCCTTTATTTTTACTATTTTCTACATTATAGAATAATAGTGAAGACATCAAAACTATGAAAAAGCACGTATGGAATCATGTAGTAACCAAAAAGTGTTAAGGATCCTCTAAAGGATCCACCCCCTTTTTTTCAATTTTCGCCTAAAATGACGTACCCAAATCTAACTGCCTGTAGCTCAGGCCCTGAAGCAAGGATATACATATTCTTGGTACCATTTGAAAGGAAACACTTTGAAGTTTGTGGAAATGTGAGAGGAATGTAGGAGAATATAACACATTATATCTGGTAAAACATAATACAAAGAAAATAAAAAAAACATTATTTTGTATTTTTTTGTACCATCATCTTTGAAATGCAAGAGAAAGGCCATAAATGTATTATTCCAGCCCACGTGCAATTTAGATTTCGGCCACTAGATGGCAGCAGGTTGTGCGCAACGTTTTAGACTGATCCAATGAACCATTTTATTTCTGTTCAAAATGTTGTATCAAGACTGCCCAAATGTGCCTAATTTGTTTATTAATAACTTTTCATGTTCAAAATTGTGCACTCTCCTCAAACAATAGCATGGTATTCTTTCACTGTAAATGCTACTGTAAATTGACAGTGCAGTTAGATTAATAAGAATTTAAGCTTTCTGCCAATATCAGATATGTCTATGTCCTGGGAAATTTTCTTGTTACTTACAACCTCATGCTAATTGCATTAGCCTACGTTAGCTCCACCTTCCCGTGGAAGGGACACCGATCCCGAAGAAGTTACAAATCAAAATATATTTAAGATTTGAGATTCTTCAAAGTAGCCACCTTTTGCATTGATGACAGCTTTGCACACTCTTGGCATTCTCTCAACCAACGTCATGAGGTAGTCACCTGGAATGTATTTCAATTAACAGATGTGCCTTGTTAAAGGTTCATTTCTTTCCGTCTTAATGCGTTTGAGCCAATCAGTTGTGTTGTGACAGGGTAGGGTTGGTATACAGAAGATAGCCCTATTTGGTAAAATACCAAGTCCATATTATGGCAAGAACAGCTCAAATAAGCAAAGAGAAATGACGGTGAAGGTCAGTCAATATGGAAATTTGAAGAACTTTGACCGTTTCTTCAAAAGCAGTCGCAAAGACCATCAAGCGCTAGGATGAGGACCGCCACAGGAAAGGAAGACCCAGAGTTACCTCTGCTGCAGAGGATAAGTTCATTAGAGTTACCAGCCTCAGAAATTGCAGCCCAAATAAATGCTTCACAGAGTTCAAGTAACAGACACATCTCAACATCAACTGTTCAGAGGAGACGGCGTGAATCAGGCTTTCGTGGTCGAATTGCCGCGAATAAAACACTTCAAAAGGACAACAATAATAAGAAGAGACTTGCTTGGGCCAAGAAACATGAGCAATGGACATTAGACCAGTGGAAATCTGTTCTTTGGTCTGATGAGTCCAAATTTTAGACTTTTGGTTCCAACCGCAGTGTCTTTGTGAGACGCAGAGTAGGTGAACGGATGATGTGTGTGTCCCACCGTGAAGCATGGAGGAGGAGGTATGATGGTGTGGGGTGCTTTGCTGGTGACACTGTCAGTGATTTATTTAGAATTCAATGCATACTTAACCAGCATGTCTACCACAGCATTCTGCAGAGATACACCATCCCATCTGGTTTGCGCTTGGGGGGACTATCATTTGTTTTTCAACAGGACAATGACCCAACATACCTGCAGGCTGTGTAAGGGCTTTTTGACCAAGAAGGAGAGTGATGGAGTGCTGCATCAGATGAGCTGGCCTCCAAAATCACTCGACCTCAACCCAATTGAGAAGTTTTGGGATGAGTTGGACCGGGGAGTGAAGGAAAAGCAGCCATCAAGTGCTCAGCATATGTGGGAACTCTTTCAAGACTGCTGGAAAAACATTCCAGGTGAAGCTGGTTGCCAGGAATGTGCAAAGCTGTCATCAAGGTGAAGGGTGGCTACTTTGAAAAATCTAAAATATTAAATATGTTTTGAATTGTTTAACACTTTTTTGGTTACTACATGATTCCATATGTGTTATTTCATAGTTTTGATATCTTCACTATTATTGTATAATGTATAAAATAGCTAAAATAAAGAAAATCCCTTGAATGAGTAGGTGGGTCCAAACTTTTGACTGGTACTGTACATATATAACATTTAGAAATTTTGCCACATAAACAATGAAAATGCACGCATTACTAACGAAAACGCCAGAATGTTACAATCAGCCCATTCCAACCACACACATACATTTAAATATATATATATATTGGATTTATATGGCCTGTTTGCATCATCATTAGGCGCATTGATTTATATCATTTCTGCAAGGACTTTTTAATTTGTGTTAGAATATAAATAGGAAAACATATGGGCTATTTTCTATACGTGTGTGTGTGTGTATCTTTTTCACCAAACTAGTGTTGCATTGTTGGCCGAGAATAGAGTGTGGTCTCTGAGTTTTGTAGCAGTCTCCCAGGCCGCGCTGGGAAGGTGTTGAAGCTGCAGAAGTGTATTTGGCGTGAATAGATCAGGGCCCAACAAAGCTATGGAGCTGCTGGGCTCTGCGGGGCTCAGACCGGTGTTTGGAAACCACTGGTTCGTGTGATGAGACCAGAGGGGAGTGCAGGGGCTCCCGATGCATTAGCCAGTAATAGGTTTGGGTGACCTAAACGATTTGTTGACTGGGACAATAAATCTGTTGTGTGTTTCTTGGCATGCTGAGGAGGGGATTACAAGTTGTCGCGCAAAGGAATGCAAATTGCAAGCCAAACTCTCAGAGAGGTCTTTGGAGGAGCTGGCTATTTGGAGCTTTTGTGCAGAATCCTGCTCCTTTTTCTTTATTTTATGTTTTTCTATTAGTCCTAATAACTGTGAAGGGTCTGTGAGTAGCCACTGTATTCATCTCAAATCAATGGATTACCCACACCGAGCCCTATAGACCTCCAACATTTGCATTCTATCGAATTCTAGAGCCGAGAGGTGACCAGGAGGACAATTGCGTTGTCTTTTCAGATGGCCAAATGGAAATCTTGAATCTTAAATGACATTCTGTCTCTATCCACCCCCCTCCACCCCTTTTCAAAACACCTCTGATATATAGTCCCTATTTTTAAATTAAAATCTATTTTGTTATGGATTTTCTCACTTGGTTCGAGCCCTCTGGTATAAAGGTTAGACTCAAACAGGCTTCGTTTGCTGATGAAAACATCTGGTGTCCGGCATCAGTTTGAGAGGTTGGTTAAACAAATAGTCAAATATACTACAAAAATACAATATTACATTATTATAATAATTATTCTTCTTATTCGTGTATTTGGTTGGTCAATTTTCTGCTTAAATTCGGAAAATTGCAATATTGTACATTATTTTATATTTATACATATTTTCTTCAAACCATTCTGTCAGATGGGGATCTGATTTAAATCGCGTCCGCTGCTCAGTCGTTGAACGCGTCAACCATTGGTTGCATTCCACTTCGTCGACTGTGCCGCTGGGCACCAGATTGCTTTGAAATAAACTGTGGTTAGCTGATACTTAAAACACCTATCCAGGCGTTGCAAGACCTGATATGCGTCAGCAACGCTTTGGCAGAGGAACGCCATTACCTTTTCATTTCTGGGACGTCGTTAATGATATTTCTACCTTGGTAGGTAGATGGTTCCTTACAAAACTGAGTGTTTGTAATTAGCTACCATGGGCTCAATCAAGGCAGTTAATCGTCATACCCTCTCCTAGTGACTGTGGAACATAGTTAAGAAATAATTGTCCACAAAAATGTTGTCCTGTATCATCACTTGTTACAAACGTTTATCAGACGTTTTGCAATTGTGCAGGATTACTTTTCTAGAGATATTGGCTATTATACGTTTTTGACGCTTGACACATTTTAGTCTAGTCACATTGTACTATGCCAAGAGTCTGGTTTGCTTTGCGTTCTGTACTAAACCGTACTGAGGACGTTCTGCCAAGTATCTGTCATTACAGATGCTTGAGGGAGGTCTGATGAAACCACAGCACACGGGAAACTCAACACCGAGAGAGCGGGATTATTTATCTAAAACCAGCGGTAGCTGGTCTGATCCACATCTACGGCGACTAGTTGAATATGAGACAATTCAGACTACTGATTCTGCTTAACTAAACTCACACTATCATGCATTAGTAGTCCCACACCCATTTTTTTATATACTGTATTTATTTTAGTCATTTAGCAGACCCTCATCCGGAGTGATTTACAATTAGTGCATTCATCTTGAAGCAGTATTCTGCAGGTCGTGGGCGACCCTATATCGCCCTACTTGTGTAGTGTTTTCACTTTGAACGATAAAAAACAAGAAGGGTTTCCCTGAGCGGCTTTGGACTGGCCATCTGGGCAATGTGTGACTTTGAATTAAATCCTGCCTACTCAAATGAACCTGCTGGCATGGCCCGGAGCAGAAATGAAAGCCACTTGCTAACATTACAGCAGCCAGAAACTAACACAGAGCTGAAGAAGCCAACAAGCTATCTAACTTGTTTGCAGATAAACTGTCCTTGTAGCAGTGAAAAAAGAAACAAGCATCATTCTCGGTTCTTGGATATGAATCAACTCGACCCCAAAAGAGAGAAATAAGCAAAAAAAGGCTGCTCGTGACCAATCCAGAAGCCGGATAAACAGTGGAAAATGCAGAGTTCAAAACAACTGGGAACTCTGAAATCTCGGACTTCCAACTTCAGTGTGTTCAAGACAACTGTGAACTTGTAAAAAACTAGCTCCAACTGGGATTATTTGTTTTTTGAACAGTCAACCAACTTGGAATTCCAAGTCGGAAACTCTGGCATCTTTCTAGAGCTCTGACTTTCCGACCTAAAAATCATTGAAGTCACGATTTTACCTTGTTTCTGTAACGATATTCCTCTTCGTCTGATGAAGAGTAGTCAAGATCGGACCAAAACGCAGCGTGGTAAGTGTCCATGTTAAATTTATTTAACTCAGAACACTAAATAACAAAAACAACAAAAAGACGAACGAAACCGAAACAGTTCTGTCTGGTGCAGACACAAAGACAGAAAACAAACTACCCACAACACACAGGTGGAAAAAGGCTACCTAAGTATGGTTCTCAATCAGAGACAACGATTGACAGCTGCCTCTGATTGGGAACTGCCTCTGTGTGGAACCATACCAGGCAAAACCACATAGAAGTTACAAAAACATAGA
>NC_036853.1:13216834-13262559 GCF_002910315.2 Salvelinus sp. IW2-2015
CCGCGTGCATTACGAAGTCACACAAAACATTAGAACAAAACATAGAATGCCCAACCCAACTCACGCCCTGACCAAACCAAAATGGAGACATAAAAAGGACTAAGGTCAGGGCGTGACAGTACCCCCCCCAAAGGTGTCGACTTCCGCCGCAAACCTAAACTATAGCGGAGGGTCTGGGTGGGCATCTATCGCGGTGGCGGCTCTGGTGCGGGACGTGGACCCCGCTCCACCTTAGTCTTGGCCCACTTAGTGGCGCCTCTGGAGCGGAGACCCTTGCGCCGAGCCGACCGGCCAGGGAGGGCGACTCTCGCGGCCAGCTCCGGACAGGAGGGCGACTCTGGCAGCTCGGACAGGAGGGATCTGGCAGCTCCGGACAGGGGGGACTCTGGCAGCTCCCCGGACAGGAGGGAGAACTCTGGCCGCTCCGGACAGGCAGAGGGACTCTGGCAGCTCCTTGGCAGCGAGGGAGACTCTGGCTGCTCCGTACAGGAGGGAGACTCTGGCTGCTCCGGACAGGAGGGGACTCTGGCTGCTCCGGACAGGGAGGAGGACTTGGCAGCTCCGAGGCAGGGGAGACTCTGCAGCTCCGGACAGGAGGGAGACTCTGGCTATAGCCTCTGGCGCCGGACAGGAGGGAGACTCTGGCTGCTCCGGACAGGAGGGAGACTCTGCTGCTCCGACAGGAGGGAGACTCTGGTGCTCCGCGACAGGAGGGAGACTCTGGCTGCTCCGGACACAGAGGGGAGACTCTGGCTGCTGCCGGACAGGGAGGGAGACTCTGGGCTGCGAGCGCGACAGGAGGGAGAACTCTTGGCTGCGCCGGACAGGAGGGACTCTGGCCTGCGCGACAGGAGGGAGACTCTGCTGCGCCGGACAGGAGGGACGATCGCGGGCTTCCGGATCCAGGAGGGAGACTCTGGCTGCTCCGGACGAGGGCGGTCGCTGGCTGCTATCGGACTGAGGGCGTCGCTGGAGGCTATGACTAGAGGGCGAGCTGGAGGCTCGGACTATGAGAGGGCGCTCCAGCTGGAGGCTCCGGACTGACGGCTTTCGTTGAAGGCCTGTGTTCATAATCCTCACTGGAGGTTCGCTGCCCAGGGATCATCACTGGACGGCGTTTACTGCCATGATCATCCTGGAGGCTATTCGATGCCTATGGAAGTTCATCACTGGAGGCTTCGTGCATGTCACTGCGAGCTCTGCCTGATCATCACTGGAGGCTTCTTGCCAATGGATGATCAGTACTATATGGAAGGCTATTCTTAGTTCTCACTGGGAGCAAGCACAAGTGATACAACAGGCACCTCCACTACGGCCTGGGGAGACATGCAGGGAGAGCTTAGATGGGTTTTAAGGGATTTTAGCACAGCACAGGAAACTGCACTCTAGGCTGGCGGAGGCAATGCAGGAGGCCTTCTGTCCTTGGCCGACCATAGAACAAAACATAGAATGCCCACCCCAACTCACGCCCTGACCAAACCAAAATAGAGACATAAAAAGGATCTCTAAGGTCAGGGCGTGACAGTTTCTTTCGAGTTCCAAGTTGTTTTGAGGTTTCTGAAGTCTGAGAATTCCGAGTTCCCAGTTCCCAGTTGTTTTGAACGAGGCATGATAAGTAAGTGTAACATGTGTCATGCTAATGCAACCATCCTATTACTTGATGGCCCATAGTCCACCAATATGTCACGCAGATGAGCCATTGTTTACTTGACCGACCACGCTGGATATTCAGTCGTTCTGGTGGGTAGTTCACACAAGGTAGGAATCAATGCTGAATATAGGCAGGCAATGTCTTGAGCAGGCAAACATAGCTAACTATTTTGGTAGATTACCAACAAAATAATTATTGAATCACAAATCATAACAAAAAATGTATACAGCATTTGTTACCTCTCTTTCAGTGTTGGGGTTTACACAACCACAACTTGTGCAGCTCAGGTTCCCTTGAAATCAGACTCAATCAGTCTCCACCAGTATCTCCCTGAGAAATATGTTTGAGTGATGTTACTGCATAGCCGATGGAAGTAGGGGTGCTGAGGGTGCTGCAGCACCCCCGATAAATAAATAAAAAAAAATAATAATGTTTCAAAAAATTATTACAAAAATTTCCCTCCACAAATGTGTGAAGTAGGCCTTTTTTGGGGTGGTTCTAGGGCAAAAATGCTGTTGACCACCTAGCTAGCACTATCATCTAGGGGGAAGCTTGTTCCACCATTGGGGTGCCAGGACAGAGAAGAGCTTTGACTGGGCTGTGCGGGAGCTGCCCTCCTGTAGGGGTGGGAGGGCCAACAGATCAGAGGTAGCGGAATAGTTTCTGCTTGGGTTGGGATGTAGGGTTTGAGCATGGCTTGAAGGTAAGGAGGGGCAGTTCTCCTTGCTGCTCCGTAGGCAAGCACCAGGGTCTTGAAGATGATCTGAGCTTTGACTGGAAGCCAGTGGAATGTGCAGAGGAGTGGAGTGACATGGGAGAACTTAGGAAGGTTGAACATCAGGTGGGCTGCGGCATTCTGGAAAAGTTGCAGGGTTTTGATGGCACAAGCGGGGAGCCCAGCCAACAGAGAATTGCCAGTAGTCTAGACGGGAGATCATCAAATGAAATGAAATCAAATTTATTTATATAGCCCTTCTTACATCAGCTGATAACTCAAAGTGCTGTACAGAAACCCAGCCTAAAACCCCAAACAGCAAGCAATGCAGGTGTAGAAGCACGGTGGCTAGGAAAAACTCCCTAGAAAGGCCCAACCCTAGGAAGAAACCTAGAGAAGAACCAGGCTATGAGGGGTGGCCAGTCCTCTTCTGGCTGTGCCGGGTGGAGATTATAACAGAACATGGCCAAGATGTTCAAATGTTTCATAAATGACCAGCATGGTCAAATAACATAATCACAGTGGTTGTCGAGGGTGCAGCACCTCGGAGTAAATGTCAGTTGGCTTTTCATAGCCGATCATTAAGAGTATCTCGACCGCTCCTGCTGTCTCTAGAGAGTTGAAAACAGCAGGTTCTGGGACAGGTAGCACGTCCGGTGAACAGGTCAGGGTTCCATAGCCGCAGGCAGAACAGTTGAAACTGGAGCAGCAGCCACGGCCAGGTGGACTGGGGACAGCAAGGAGTCATCATGCCAGGTAGTCCTGAGGCATGGTCCTAGGGCTCAGGTCCTCCGAGAGAGAGAAAGAGAGAGAGAAAGAGAAGAATTAGAGAGAGCATACTTAAATTCACACAGGACACCGGATAAGACAGGAGAAGTACTCCAGTATAACAGACTGACCCTAGCCCCCGACACATAGACTACTGCAGCATAATACTGGAGGCTGAGACAAGAGGGGTCAGGAGACACTGTGGCCCCATCCGATGATACCCCCGGACAGGGCCAAACAGGCGGATATAACCCCACCCACTTTGGCCAAAGCACAGCCCCCACACCACTAGAGGATATTTTCAACCACCACTTACCATCCTGAGACAAGGCCGAGTTAGCCCCAAAGATCTCCGCCACGGCACAACCCAAGGGGGCGCCACCCACGACAGGAAGATCACGTCAGTGACTCAACCCACTCAAGTGACGCACCCCTCCTAAGGGACGGCATGGAAGAGCACCAGTAAGCCAGTGACTCAGCCCCTGTAATAGGGTTAGAGGCAGAGAATCCCAGTGGAGAGAGGGGAACCGGCCATGCAGAGACAGCAAGGGCGGTTCGTTGCTCCAGAGACTTTCCGTTCACCTTCACACTCCTGGGCCAGACTACACTCAATCATATGACCTACTGAAGAGATGAGTCTACAGTAAAGACTTAAAGGTTGAGACCGAGTCTGCGTCTCTCACATGGAGCTCTATAGGAGAAAGCCCTGCCTCCAGCTGTTTGCTTAGAAATTCTAGGGACAATTAGGAGGCCTGCGTATTGTGACCGTAGCGTACGTGTAGGTATGTACGGCAGGACCAAATCGGAAAGATAGGTAGGAGCAAGCCCATGTAATGCTTTGTAGGTTAGCAGTAAAACCTTGAAATCAGCCCTTGCCTTAACAGGAAGCCAGTGTAGGGAGGCTAGCACTGGAGTAATATGATCAAATTTTTTGGTTCTAGTCAGGATTCTAGCAGCCGTATTTAGCACGAACTGAAGTTTATTTAGTGCTTTATCCGGGTAGCCGGAAAGTAGAGCTTTGCAGTAGTCTAACCTAGAAGTAACAAAAGCATGGATGAATTTTTCTGCATAATTTTTGGACAGAAATGTTCAGATTTTTGCAATGTTACATAGATGGAAAAAAGCTGTCCTTGAAACAGTCTTGATATGTTCGTCAAAAGAGAGATCAGGGTCCAGAGTAACGCCGAGGTCCTTCGCAGTTTTATTTGAGTAGACTGTACAACCATCAAGATTAATTGTCAGATTCAACAGAAGATCTCTTTGTTTCTTGGGACCTAGAACAAGCATCTCTGTTTTGTCCGAGTTTAAAAGTAGAACATTTGCAGCCATCCACTTCCTTATGTCTGAAACACAGGCTTCTAGCGAGGGCAATTTTGGGGCTTCACCATGTTTCATTGAAATGTACAGCTGTGTGTCATCCGCATAGCAGTAAAAGTTAACATTATGTTTTCGAATGACATCCCCAAGAGGTCAAATATATAGTGAAAACAATAGTGGTCCTAAAACGGAACCTTGAGGAACACCGAAATTTACATAAGTGCCTGGATTAGGACCGGCACCACTTCCTTTGTGAGGAAAGGTCATACTCTACAGATGTTGAAGAGCATGAACCTGCAGGAGTGAGTCGCTGCTTTGATGTTTGCAGAGAACGACAGGGTATTGTCCAGGCTCACGCCTAGGTTCTTTGCACTCTGGGAGGGGGACACAGTGGAGTTGTCAACTGACATGGAGAGGTCTTGGAGCGGGCAGAGCTTCCCTGGGAGGAAGAGGCGCTCCGTTTTGTTGGGCTTGAGGTGGTGAGCCAACATCCAAGCTGAGATGTCTGCCAGGCACGCAGAGATGCGTGTCGCATCTTGGGTGTCAGAAGGGGGAAGGAGAAGAGTAGTTGAGTGTCATCCGCATAGCAATGATAGGAAAGACCATGTGAGGATATGACAGAGCTGAGTGACTTGATGTAAAAAGAAAAGAGGAGAGGGCCTAGAACCGAGCCCTGGGGGACACCAGTAAGAGAGAGCAAGTGGTGCAGACACAGATCCTCTCCACTCCATCTGGTAGGATGGAACTGGTGGTACCGGGCTGAGGACACGCACCTCAGGGCGAGTGCGGGGAAGAGTCTCCAACCTGACTCAGACAATCTCCTCGTGTTCACCCCCCCAAAAATGACTTGGGGCTGCCTCTCGGGCTTCCGTGCTAACCGTGTCCCCTCGTATCGTCGCCGTTCCTCCTGCACTATCTCCACCTGCTTCCATGGTAGGCGATCCTCTCCTGCCAATATTTCCTCCCACGTCCAGGATCCTTTACCGTCCAAAATCTCATCCCATGTCCATGATGTCTGCTCCTTCTGAACACGCTGCTTGGTCATTTTATGGTGGATTCTTCTGTCACGGCCGTCAAAAGAAGGAGACCAAGGCGCAACGTGGTATGCGTACATTCTTTATTATAATAAGAATGAACACTGAACAAACGAACCAAAATAACAAAACGACACGTGAAGCTATACAAATGAGTGCTGACAGGCAACTACACATAGACAAGAACCCACGAACACCAAAGGGAAAATGGTTACCTAAATATGATCCCCAATCAGAGACAACGATAAACAGCTGCCTCTGATTGGGAACCATATCAGGCCACCATAGACATACAAATCACCTAGACCTACAAAAACCCTAGATATTCAAAAAACCCTAGACAATACCAAAACTAACGTACCCACCCTAGTCACACCCTGACCTAACCAAAATATAAAGAAAACAGAGATATATCAAGTCAGGGCGTGACAGTAGGGGTGGTATACAGATGTTAGCCCTACTTGGTAAAATACCAAGTCCATATTATGGCAAAAACAGCTCAAATAAGCAAAGACAAATGACAGTCCATCATTACTTAAGACATGAAGGTCAGTCAATCCGTAAAACTTTACAAACTTTTAAAGCGTTTTCTAGTGCAGTTGCAAAATCCGCTATGGCGCTATGATGAAACTGGCTCTCAGGATCGCCACAGGAAAGGAAGACCCAGAGTTACCTCTACTGCAAAGGATAAGTTCATTAGAGTTACAATCCTCAGAAATTGCAGTCCAAATAAATGCTTGACAGAGTTCAAGTAACAGACACATCTCAACATCAACTGTTCAGAGGGGACTGCGTGAATCAGGCCTTCGTGGTCCAATTTCTGCAAAGAAACCACTACTAAAGGACACCAATAAGAAGGAGAGACTTGCTTGGGCCAAGAAACACGAGCAATGGACATTAGACCGGTGGAAATCTGTCCTTTGGTCTGATGAGTCCAAATGTGAGATTTTTGGTTCCAACCGCAGTGTCTTTGTTAGACGCAGAGCAGGTGAATGGATGATCTCCGCATGTGTGGTTCCCACAGTGAAGCTTTGATGAGGAGGTGTGATGGTGTGGGGGTGCTTTGCTTGTGACACTGTCAGTGATTTGTTTAGAATTCAAGGCACACTTAACCAGCATTGATACCACAGCATTCTGCAGCGATACGCCATCCCATCTGGTTTGCGCTTAGTGGGACTAGCATTTGTTTTTCAACAGGACAATGACCCAACACACCTCCAGGCTGTGTAAGGGCTATTTGACCAAGAAAGAGAGTGATGGAGTGCTGCATCAGTTGACCTGGCCTCCACAATCACCGGACCTCAACCCATTTGTGATGGTTTGGGATGAGTTGGACTTCAGAGTGAAGGAAAAGCAGCCAACAAGTGCTCAGCATATGTGGGAACTCCTTCAAGACTGTTGGAAAAGAATTCCAGGCGAAGCTGGTTGAGAGAATGCCAAGAGTTTGCAAAGCTGCCATCAAGGTGAAGGCGGGCTACTTTGACAAATGTAAAATATATAATATATTTTGATCTGTTTAAAAATGTTTGGTTACTTCATGATTCCATATGTGTTATTTCCTATTTTTCATGTCTTCACTATTATTGTATAATGTAGAAAATAGTAAAAATAAAGAAAATCCCTTGAATGAGTGTGTGTCCAAACTTTTGACAGGTACTGTATATATATTTTTAATACAGACTAGCTAATAAATATGTGAAAATTTACAAATGATTCAATGGATTACGGCAATGTTATGGTAAAAGAAATTGGAGGTGCAAAAATCCAAGTTTGCACCTCGTATATAAATGTACTCCATTGCTCAGGCGGCCAAGCGGCCTTTCTGCTCATCTCAGTCGCAAAGAGAAATAACTTTGCACCTGTTTCTGGTTAATCAACAATGTTGTGCTGGTGGGTGGTAACATTCAAATAAAACCCAGCCCTTAAACAGCACGTAGGCTGAAAATAATTTGTATGTCATATTATAGGAAAAGTCACCGCATACACACGGATTTGCATGAAGAGAAAGTGGGCAAAGAGAACATTTTGCAATTTTACAGCTAATTTCCTGCAATTGTACACAATTTGCCATGGGGTGGAGAGACATTTTTGTAGTTTTTAAAGTAATTTCCTGACTAACTGACATGGGCTAAATGAGGGGCCTGTCGGGGGGGGGGGGAGGGGGATAGCTAGATGACCTCTTATGTTGCTTATGCACAGGGCCGTCCCTCTTTGGATTGTATTTCTCTCATTCTCTGTTCTCTCTCTGTCTCTCTCTATTTCTCTCATACACGCATACGCCAGAATGCTCACACGCACCCACACCTATTGACCAGGCCTTTACTTCATATGATGGCTTGTGTACAGTATTTCTCACTACTAAGCAGTTTATAACATGCTGTCTATTTGTGTTCTTTATCACAGTTTCCTCTCCTCCCCTCGTTGGAATCAATGACGAGAGATGTGCTGTTTTAATTAAAGAACAACATTGTCTTTATCTTAGAGCAGCTCCACTCCTCACTGTAAGGCATGCCACCTCTATCCAGCCATACAACCAGGAAGAGAAGGCCTGTAGTGGCTCACCCAGCCCAACTTGGCCCACACACTCAATGGCTTTTAATGGTGCGATTATAAAACCTCTTGTCACATGAGGGAGTTACAATGATGTTTTACAACCCCCCAGTTTTCAAAGATGAGCCATAATATCGCCCCCATAACTTTTAAACAGGCCTCTCTGTTTGCAAGGAGTTGCATAACGCCAAAGACCATTCTTTTTAAATGCACATTATAACAGGGTGTGTGTTCTGATGTGGCCCATAAAGTGGGCACTTAAGCACAAGGCCACAGAGATGGGGAAACACACACAGGCTGATGGTGTCTTTTTATGTGAGACTAAGAGATCAGGCCATTTAGCTTGAAACACACAGGGGCCATCTGAAAGCGTCACACCATTATAGCTGGAGAGAGAGATAATGGCAGTTTCATCAGGCTAAGCAACAGGAAATATAATATCCCATATTTAATCTGTCTCTCTCAATGTCAATTCATCAGTATATATTTATGCATCTTTTCTACAGAGCTTTATTCATCTCTTCCTTTGGTTCATTTTCTTTGATCAACATTAGTGTTTAAATCCTGACCTGTGTGAAGGTTGGCTGATGCAATCGCAGGAGCGCTGGCTGCTGAGAGGAGCACACAATTGAACAGGATTCATTTTATAAATACTATCATGACACGGAACAAAGACGTGAATATCCATTTCCAAGGAAGAGCGCAAGTGGCTCCCGTTCAGCCCACTGTATGTTTCCTGGGTAACCCAATGGGATGCAGATCAGCAGAGGCAGGCCCTTGTGTCCTCCTGCTATTCAGCCTGATGATGACTATCACTTCTGTACATGGAGAGGCAGGTGGGAGTTACAATACGCTCACAACCATTGGCCACATCTTTTTTTCTCTCTCCATCTCTGAATTGATCAATTTGGCTCTTTTTCTTTTTTGCCCTTCCACTTAGGGAAGGCAGAATCCCTTAAACCGCTCACTTACAGCGCGGGCGGCCCGGCAGGGAGAGGTCAGTGTTATCTAAACAGACCCATTGGGCTATTTGCTATAGCACCCTCCATCTGGGAGGAAGCAAGAGGAATCAGCCCATCACTTCAATCAGACACGCCAGCCACAAGCAGCACACAATGAATTTATAATGTCGAGCACAGAGGGATCAAATCAGATGAAACCCTAAGAGAGAGGGAAAGCGAGAGAGGGAGAGGCGAGAGAGAGATAGAGATAGAGAGAGAGAGGATGTGTGTGTGTCTGAGAGAGAGTTAAGTTATCGTTGTCAATGGCGGCTATTTTGCTTGTGTTGTTGTTTGTTTGTAGATGGAAACAAACAAGAAATTGTTGAAGGTGAGGAAATGGAGTGTGACAGATCAGCCAGGTTAAATAGTGTTTGTGGCAGCCTAGTGGTGTGGTGTGTGTGTGTGTGTGTGTGTGGTGTGTGTGTGTGTGTGTGTTGTGTGTGTGTGTGTGTGTGTGTGTGTGTGTGTGTGTGTGTGTGTGTGTGGTGTGTGTGTGTGTGTGTGTGTTTGTGTAATAGATATATAGATTCTGTAGTTACTGTATCTAAATAGTTACTGCTGTGCAGATAGACAACGCAGATAGCAACGCAGATAGATGTACACTACCATTCAAAAGTTTGGGGTCACTTATAGTAAATGTCCTTGTTTTTGAAAGAAAATCACATTTGTGTCCATTAAATAACATGATCAGAAATACAGTGTAGACATTGTTAATGTTGTAAATGACTATTGTAGCTGGAAATGGCAGTTTTTTATGGAATATCTACATTTAAAATATATATATATATTTCACCTTTATTTAACCAGTAGGCTAGTTGAGAACAACTTCTCATTTGCAACTGCGACCTGGCCAAGATAAAGCATAGCAATTCGACACATACAACAACACATTTTACATTTTAGTCATTTAGCAGACGCTCTTATCCAGAGCGACTTACAGTAGAGTGCATACATTTTATTATTTATATTTTTTTTACATACTGAGACAAGGATATCCCTACCGGCCAAACCCTCCCTAACCCGGACGACGCTATGCCAATTGTGCGTCGCCCCACGGACCTCCCGGTTGCGGCCGGCTGCGAAAGAGCCTGGGCGCGAACCCAGAGACTCTGGTGGCGCAGCTAGGACTGCGATGCAGTGCCCTAGACCACTGCGCCACCCGGGAGGTGGAGTTACACATGGAATAAACAAAACATACAGTCAATAATACAGTAGAAAAATAGAAAAATAGTAGAAAAATAAGCCTATATACAATGTGAGGTGAGATAAGGGAGGTAAAGGCAAAAAAAAGGACATGGTGGCGAGGTAAATCCAATATAGCAAGTAAAACACTGGAATGGTAGATTTGCAGTGGAAGAATGTGCAAAGTAGAAATATAAATAATGGGGTGCAAAGGAGCAAAATAAATAAATACAGTAGGGGTAGAGGTAGTTGTTTGGGCTCAATTATAGATGGGCTATGTACAGGTGCAGTAATCTGTGAGCTGCTCTGACAGCTAGTGCTTAAAGCTAGTGAGGGAGATATGAGTCTCCAGCTTCAGATATGAGTCTCCAGATTTTTGCAGTCCGTTCCAGTCATTGGCAGCAGAGAACTGGAAGGAAAGACGACCAAAGGAGGAATTGGCTTTGGGGGTGACCAGTGAGATATACCTGCTGGAGCGCGTGCTACGAGTGGGTGCTGCTATGGTGACCAGTGAGCTGAGATAAGGCGGGGCTTTACCTAGCAGAGACTTGTAGATGACCTGTAGCCAGTGGGTTTGGCGACGAGTATGAAGCGAGGGCCAACCAACGAGAGCGTACAGGTCGCAATGGTGGGTAGTGTATGGGGCTTTGGTGACAAAACGGATGGCACTGTGATAGACTGCATCCAGTTTGTTGAGTAGAGTGTTGGAGGCTATTTTATAGATGACATCACCGAAGTCGAGGATCGGTAGAATGGTCAGTTTTTCGAGGGTATGTTTGGCAGCATGAGTGAAGGATGCTTTGTTGCTAAATGGGAAGCCGATTCTAGATTTAATTTTGGATTGGAGATGTTTAATATGAGTCTGGAAGGAGAGTTTACAGTCTAACCAGACACCTAGGTATTTGTAGTTGTCCACGTATTCTAAGTCAGAGCCGTCCAGAGTAGTGATGCTGGACGGGCGAGCAAGTGCGGGCAGTGATAGGTTGAATAGCATGCATTTAGTTTTACTTGCATTTAAGAGCAGTTGGAGGCCATGGAAGGAGAGTTGTATGGCATTGAAGCTCGTCTGGAGGTTATTTAACACAGTGTACAAAGAGGGGCCAGATGTATACAGAATGGTGTCGTCTGCGTAGAGGTGTATCAGAGAATCACCAGCAGCAAGAGCAACATCATTGATGTATACAGAGAAGAGAGTCGGCCCGAGGATTGAACCCTGTGGCACCCCCATAGAGACTGCCAGAGGTCCGGACAACAGGCCCTCCGATTTGACACACTGAACTCTATCAGAGAAGTAGTTGGTAAAACAGGCGAGGCAATCATTTGAAAAACCAAGGCTGTCGAGTCTGCCAATAAGAATGTGGTGATTGACAGAGTCGAAAGCCTTGGCCAGGTCGATGAATTCGGCAGTAATGTCTCTTATCGATGGCGGTTATGATGTCGTTTAGGACCTTGAGCGTGGCTGAGGTGCACCCAAGACCATCTCTGAAACCAGATTACATAGCGGAGAAGGTACGGTGGGATTCGAAACGGTCGGTAATCTGTTTGTTAACTTGGCTTTCGAAGACCTTAGAAAGACAGGGTAGGATAGATATAGGTCTGTAGCAGTTTGGGTCGAGAGTGTCACCCCCTTTGAAGAGGGGGATGACCGCGGCAGCTTTCCAATCTTTGGGAATCTCAGACGATACGAATGAGAGGTTGAACAGGCTAGTAATAGGGGTTGCAAATATTTCGGCAGATCATTTTAGGAAGAGAGGGTCCAGATTGTCTAGCCCGGCTGATTTGTAGGGGTCCAGATTTTGCAGCTCTTTCAGAACATCAGCTATCTGGATTTGGGTGAAGGAGAAATACATAGGC
This sequence comes from Salvelinus sp. IW2-2015, assembly GCF_002910315.2. Classification (NCBI taxonomy): domain Eukaryota; kingdom Metazoa; phylum Chordata; class Actinopteri; order Salmoniformes; family Salmonidae; genus Salvelinus; species Salvelinus sp. IW2-2015. The sequence continues at coordinate 13,228,907 of NC_036853.1, forward strand.
GTACAGAGGCCCATTATCAGCAACCATCACTCCTGTTCCAATGGCACGTTGTGTTCGCTAATCCAAGTTTATCATTTTAAAAGGGCAATTGATCATTAGAAAAGCCTTTTGCAATTATGTTAGCACAGCTGAAAACTGTTGTCCTGATTAAAGAAGCAATGAAACTGGCCTTCTTTAGACTAGTTGAGTATCTGGAGCATCAGCATTTGTGGGCTGGATTACAGGCTCGAAATGTCCAGAAACAAAGAACTTTCTTCTGAAACTCGTCAGTCTATTCTTGTTCTGAGAAATGAAGGCTATTCCATGCGAGAAATTGCCAAGAAACTGAAGATCTCTTACAACGCTGTGTATTACTCCCCTCACAGAACAGCTCAAACAGTCTCTAACCAGAATAGAAAGAGAAGTGGGAAGCCCCGGTGCACAACTGAGCAAGAGGACAAGTACATTAGTGTGTCTAGTTTGAGAAACAGACACCTCACAAGTCCTCAACTGGTAGCTTCATTAATTAGTACCCACAAAACACCAGTCTCAATGTCAAAAGTGAAGAGGCGACTCCGGGATGCTGGCCTTCTAGACAGAGTACCTCTGTACAGTGTCTGTGTTCTTTTGCCCATCTTAATCTTTTATTTTTATTGGCCAGTCTGAGATACAGTTGAAGTCGAAAGTTCACATACACCTTAACCAAATACATTTAAACTCAGTTTTTCACAATTCCTGACATTTAATCCTAGTAAAAAATCCCTGTCTTAGGTCAGTTAGGATCACCACTTTATTTTAAGAATGTGAAATGTCAGAATAATAGGAGAGAGAATGATTTCTTTCAGCTTTTATTTCTTTCATCACATTCCCAGTGGGTCAGAAGTTTACTTTCACTCTATTAGTATTTGATAGCATTGCTTTTAAAATTGTTTCATTTGGGTCAAAGGTTTCAGGTAGCCTTCCACAAGCTTCTCACAATAAATTGGGTGAATTTTGGCCCATTCCTCCTGACACAGCTGGTGTAACTGAGTCAGGTTTGTAGCCCTCCTTGCTCGCACACACTTTTTCAGTTCTGCCCAAAAATGTTCTATAGGATTGAGGTCAGGGCTTTGTGATGGCCACTCCTTGACTTTGTTGTCCTTAAGCCATTTTGCCACAGCTTTGGAAGTATGCTTGGGGTCATTGTCCATTTGGAAGACCCATTTGCGACCAAGCATTAACATTAACATTTGGCATTATGGCAAAACAGTTCTATTTTTGTTTCATCAGACCAGAGGACAGTTCTCCAAAAAGTACGATCTTTGTCCCCATGTGCAGTTGCAAACCGTAGTCTGGCTTTTTTATGGTGATTTTGGAGCAGTGGCTTCTTCCTTGCTGAGCGGCCTTTCAGGTTATGTCGATATAGGACTCGTTTTGCTGTAGATATAGATACTTTTGTACCTGTTTCCTCCAGCATCTTCACAAGGTCCTTTGCTGTTGTTCTGGGATTGATTTGCACTTTTCGCACCAAAGTACGTTCATCTCTAGGAGACAGAACGCGTCTCCTCCTGAGCGGTACGTCGGCTGCGTGGTCCCATGGTGTTTATACTTGCGTACTATTGTTTGTACAGATGAACGTGGTACATTCATGCGTTTGGAAGTTGCTCCCAAGGATGAACCAGACAATTTTTTTCTGAGGTCTTGGCTGATTTCTTTAGATTTTCCCATGATGTCAAGCAAAGAGGCACTGAGTATGAAGGTAGACCTTGAAATACATCCACAGGTATACCTCCAATTGACTCAAATGATGTCAATTAGCCTATCAGAAGTTCTAAAGCCATGACATCATTTTCTGGAATTTTCCAAGCTGTTTAAAGGCACAGTCAACTTAGTGTATGTAAACTTCTGACCCACTGGAATTGTGATGCAGTGAATTATAAGTGAAATAATCTGTCTGTAAACAATTGTTGGAAAAATTACTTGTGTCATGCACGAAGTAGATGTCCTAACCGACTTGCCAAAACTATAGTTTTTCTAACAAGAAATTTGTGGAGTGGTTGAAAAATGAGTTTTAATGACTCCAACCTAAGTGTATGTTGGGGTGGCAGCGTAGCCTAGTGGTTAGAGTGTTGGACTAATAACTAAAAGGTTGCAAGTTCAAATTCCCGAGCTGACAAGGTACAAATCTGTTGTTCTGAACAAGGCTGTTAACCCACTGTTCCTAGGCCATCATTGAAAATAAGAATTTGTACTTAACTGACTTGCCTAGTTAAATAAAGATATGTTAACTGACAACTGTCTGTCTTTTTCTTTGCAACTCTGCCTAGAAGTCCAGTATCCTGGAGTCTCCTCTTCACTGTTGACTGGTGTTTTGTGGGTACTATTTAATGAAGCTGTTTTATGTTATTTTAGTGGACAAAAAATGTGCTTTCCTGTCAACAACAAGGACATTTCTAAGTGACTCCAAACCTTTGAACGGTAGTGTAGATTGTGTTGGGTGTTCTCTCTCACACTCATGCATACTGTATGTGGATGTGTGTGGCCCACCATGCAGCGGTTCTGGTGGAGTACTTTGGCTCTTGACTAGTTTCCTCTCAGTCCTCTGTCACCTTGAGTGCCGAGCTGGGCCTGGTCCAGAGACTCCAAGCCAGGGCAGCCAGGCCTCCCAAAAGGCAGTTTGTTGTGCAGCTCGTGTGTGTGTGTGAGTGGTGTGTGTCTGCTGTCCCCTCCCCACCCTCTGCCCTTTGACCATATTAACTCCTGCTCTCCTGCTCTCTTATTGGCTCATCTCCCATGCTCTTATCACCTGGAATCAAACATTAAAAGACTGATGTTCGGGAGGTGGGAGGTGAACAGAGAACCAGGTTACTCATAAAAACAAATGAAAACAGAGAAAGAGGTAAAAGAATGACAGAGTGAGAGTCGGGGGGTATGAGACGGTAGAACAACTGAGATCTAGATGGAAGGACAGACAGAGAAAAAAAGAGAGAGGGAGAAACATGTAGGTAAAGAGAAAGGAGAAAGATTGAGAGGAATAGAGCCAGGGTACAGTACAGTAAGACTATAGAGGAACAGTATCCGGCAGTGTCCCCTTTGCTGTGTGGGCTCCCTGTGAGTCCCAGGTTGACATATGAAATAGGAGGTTGTGTTCGTTCAGCTCTGGGCAAACAGGCCATTTTACGAGACACCTTTGCAATTACCTGTTACCTTGACTGTCCTGTTTTAAGAGCCAGGTGGCCTTGGGGTTACCTGGATACAGTTGGAGGAGGGTGATAAAAGAGGCTCAGCACTGGAATAAAACTCCTATCACTACACTCCGAGAGAGAGGACACTGCTAGCTGGTCCCTGGCCCCATCTGTCTGTCTGGACCTCTGTGTCTGTCTGCCATGTCTGTACCATGTTCACTGGTGCCCAGAGTTTATCATCAGCTCAACTCAATTAAGCGAGAACTTTTCTTATCGGCTAACAAACTACATGGTTCAGTTCTCCTTCCCTCTTAAAGATTTCAGGAAGGCTTTTTGCAGATACTAGTGACAAATAGGAAAATACTTAATGTCCTTAGGATGGGCATTTAACATTCTCACCCCGTGCTCTGACCTTAAGGGTGTTTGCATGCGTACGTGTTAGAGTGTATGTGTGTGTGCTTTTGCACATCAGCACAGTGCATCTGGGTATGTTTGTTCATGGAGCATTTAGCCCCAGTTAGCTGGTCAGACCCCCCCCCCCACCCACACACACACACACACACACACACACACACACACACATACACACACACCACCAACACAACACACACACACACACACACACACACACACAACCACACTGTGTCCTATTAGCAGTGTTTGAGCAGGACTGAACAAGCCCATTTGACCTCCACCTTCTCCCTGACCTCCAGCTCTGTCTCTGGAGGAGCAGGGCAGGAAGGCTAAGGTGTGGTGTGTGTGTGTTGTGTGTGTGTGTTGTTGGTGTGTGTGTGTGTGTGTTGTGGTGTGTGGTGTGTGGTGTGTGGTGTGTGTGTGTGTGTGTGTGTGTGTGTGTGTGTGCTGAAAGTTGTAGGAGAGTGTGTGAGAGAGATGAGGGGGTTGGCTCTGGCTGTCTGACTCAAGAGCAAACACTGATGGTCAACAAATAGCCCTGTCCACCCATTCTCTTGCATTCTCTTTCACTCTTTATCCATCTCTTCCTCTCCACCTCTCTCTATCCCCCCTTCACCTCCCCACCACTCCCTCCCATGCTCCTTGGCCAACTAGCTCGATATAAGCTCAGTGCATCATGTGGTTCTATTGAGAGGCATGTGTGAAGTATACAAGTGAGAGATGTATATGTCAATCAATAGTGCAGACACAGAATTTGGCACATAAAGGTAAAACATGAAGATCCCAATGTCCAGTGTCAGGTGCATTCCCTGCTGGGGGACTGCCTTGAGTACCTTGACCAACACAACAGGACCTGTCAATCATTTCTCCTGTGAACAGTTTAGTACTGACTGAGAAACCGCAGCAGCACAGTGAAGAGCACAGTGGACAATCCCCCTCTTCTGTTTGTCTCTGTGTTGTTATTGACATTCTTAATCAGTGGACCTCTCACCCTGATTCGTCACTGGGTCAAATGATGGTTCACGCTGCTTTGTAGGTCCCTAATAGAATAAAATATATGTTTATGAAAAGGATAATTAATTACAGAGGGTATCTTTGGATAAAGTCATATTTGTTTTTATCCTTTTTTCCCCTGGTCTGTGTCGCATGGCTTTCATGTGTGTGTAATTACCATATTTCATTACTGTGTGGAGTGTCACTGTTGGAGCATCAAAGCGATTGGCTCGCCTCATGTTCGGCCACCGCTGCCAGAGAAGTACACTATTTTTTTTTTGAAGAATAAATTGGCCCGCGCCTGTTTTTGAGTGCACTCTCCCCCTCAAGCTGCTGTCGATATCAAAGAGAAGCCATTCGGATGGTGAAGTGCCCCTTGTGCTGAATAATAAAGCAGTGCATCACCGCAAAAACCTGTGAAACACATCACTCTCACCTCCCTCTCTCTCTCTCTCTCTCTCTCTCTCTGTCTCTCGTACACACACTCTTCTTCCCTCCCTCGCTCTCTCCTCCTCAAACACACACTCACCTCATGTCACAAAACACTGCCATGTTGTAGGGCCAACAGCCACTTTGATAGTACTCTGAGTTGTCATATTTATGCATAATATAAACGTATGGAAACAGTCCAAACAATAGGAACCCCATATGATATATATGAGATATTATATATTTCTATTTTTCCCCAGTTTATTTCTCTATTTGGGCTTTAGGGTCTTGCATCTGACCTGTCTGACTCCATACACACAGAGCTCAGTCTTACTGCAACAGTAGCTTTTCAATCACAACAAGATCTCACAGTTTGACCAATTTGCTAAGGATTCTGACGTTTATCCATGTTTCTCCAAACATAAAGTTTTGATGTGTTTTTGACACCCTGTGTTGACTCCTCTTGTTCTATTTGTCAAATTTCGAGGTTAGGTTATGGTTTGGGATAGGGTTAAAACATTAAGTTTAGGCATTCATTCAGAATGGCTAAGGATTATGGTTTGGGATATTAATAGAAAAACATTTCAAATGACTGTCTACAACTGGGATTGAACACACAACCTTCGGATCCTAACACTGGGATTAAACACGAGAACTTCGGATCCGGAGTCATGGGACACCCATTGGTCCGTTTCTCCAAATGTCAGATCTTTAAATAAAGTGTTAAGGTTTTGGATAGGGTTTAAACATTAAGTTCAGGCATTAATTCAGAAGAGTTAAATTAAGGGGTACATTTTGTGATAGGGTTAAAACAGAACAATTTAAAAGTACTGTCTACCACTGGGATTGAACACTGAACTCTTGGAGTCATGGGATTACACCCATCCACCACCCGGGGATTACACCCATCCACCACCCGGGGATTACACCCCTCCACAGCCTACTTGATGGTAATAGCGCTCACTGTTGCCCCTAGTCGCTGGTTCTGAAGGCATTTCCCGATGACCTCAGGACATGGACAGACATCCAATGTTCAATCAACCTAGTAGACTAGAGACAAGATGTAGAGTTTCTTATAATGTTCCAGTCACTAGAATAGAGCAGTCTTGTTTCCGCATCTGCAGTGTGCCTCAGCGTTGTTTATCAAATGGATTACCTGTTAGAGGGCAGCGATCTATCTGAGAGAAAGTCCATTTTGTTTTCCAAAGCTTTATTGCTGATGGCTAGACAGAGAAGACCAGCCGTTTGGTTTGGTGGACATTTTATTTGTCACTTACACAGTTTACAGCAGGTATAAAAGGTGTAGAGAAATGCTTATGCACTAGCTCCCTCAACATGTAATACAATAATCAATATTTGTAATAAAGAGTCAGATACAAAATAACAAGTAATAGAAGAAGTAGTAGCCAAAATGTACACAATGGGATATACAGTGTAGATAATGAATGTGTCAAGTATGACTGTATTTACAAATAGAAAGTGGGTAGTGTGTTGGTCACGCAGTTGAAAAAAAGTATAAATAATAGAACAGCAGCATTGTGTGTGTGAGTGTGTGTGTTTGTGTGTGTATGTTTTGTGTGTGCAATGTGTGTGTGTATGTGTGTGTGTGTGAGTTGGTGTATGTGCTTGTGTGTGTTTTTTTATGGGTGGTTGTGTGGGTGTTCTTGTGTGTAAGGGTTGGATGTGTGGACAGTCAATGCAATTAGTCTCGAAAGATAAATTCACACACTCTGGAGACAGAAGGTACGGAATGTAGCACAATGTTGCAGTGTTGTCTTTTGTCACAAAAAAGGGCAGTTTTTACTACCTGGAAATTGAAACCCACCATATAATTTCTTGCGAGGACTTGAGGGGCAGTATTGAGTGACATTTGCAACGGAAGTCCCGCCCTGTGTCTACATCACATCCCTTCAGGTAAAAACACGGAAGAGATGGACGTGCTGCTACATCCCTGCTCTTGCTCTTCTACTTTCAAGCGTTTTTTTGTGTGTGTTTTTATTTCAACTTTTGCTATGCGCAATTATGTCTGTCCAGTTTTGAGGAGCGTCTGTGCAAGGAGGTGGGACCTCTACAATCCTTCGATGCAGTTGTATTCGGAGAAGACACAAAAGATTACAGCTGGAGGGAGATATCGCCAAAATTTGAACACCGATGCTGATATCAAAGAGAAATGGAGAACGATTCAGGACCGGTATGTTCGCAAATATGTTCGAAAAAGGTGAACGAAACGAGGAGTGCGGCTGCTGCCGATTCTCCGATAACTGGGTTAGCTTTGCGTTTACGTGAAACATCATCAGGCAGACACGCTGTACACTGTATACAAAACATTAAGAACTTCTGCTCTTTCCATGACATAGACTGACCAGGTGAATCCAAGTGAAAGCTATGATCCCTTATTGATGTCACTTGTTAAATCCAGTGTAGATGATGGAGAGGAGACAGGTTAAAGAAGGATTTTTAAGCCTTGAGACGATTGAGATATGGATTGTGTATGTGTGCCATTCAGAGGGTGAATGGGCAAGACAAAAGATTGAAGTGCCTTTGAACAGGGTATGGTAGTAGGTACCAGGCGCACTGGTTTGTGTCAAGAACTGCAACGCTGCTGGGTTTTTCACACTCAACAGTTTCATGTGTGTATAAAGAAGGGTCCACCACCCAAAGGACTTCCAGCCAACTTGACACAACTGTGGGAAGCATCGGAGTCAACATGGGCCAGCATCTCTGTGGAATACTTTCAACACTTTGTAGAGTCCATTCCCTGACGAATTGAGGCTGTTCTGAGGGCAAAAGAGGGGGTCCAACTCAATATTAGGAAGTTATTTCTAATGTTTGGTATACTCAGTGTAGGTACTCTTGTCATGCAGCTGAATCCTTTTGTACAGTATCTGTGTGTGTTCATGATCTTATCTCAGGAGACCTAATTAGAACATGAGAAATCAGCTCATTTCTGAATGGGAAAGATTGTAAGTGGGAAATATCCTGTGCCTGTGTTGTTATCTTAATGACTTGCCCAGTTAAATAAAGGTTAAATAAAAAGGGCTAGTTCAAACATCTGAAAACAAAGACAGAACTGAGCCCCGGCCTGGTTCCGGCCAACGCTCCACCCAGATGCACCCTCGCTCTCTGCCCTGGCACTTCATCAACCTCCGCTCCAACTGCCCGACCCAGCTCCAGTGCCTGGACGAGGAAGACAGCTGAGGATCCTTTGGACACTGACACTATACAGCGTATTGAGGAGATTCAGAAATATCGGCAGTGTCCAGCAGGGGCCATCTACGACTTCCTCTAGGAATATTTCCTCTTGTGATCGTCACCTGAGAGAACATTTATATCTAGAAAATGTTCTGCAAATGTGATCCGTTTCAGGAAACTAGATGTACTGTATGTCGCACGTCACTACTTCACAGGAAGGGCATTTGAACGTAAACATGATTTTTTAAAATCATAATGCGTTTTTTGGGCCGAAATGCCTTCCGAAATGCCTTGTACCGTAATAGCAAACTTGTTTGCCATCTGTAAATACGAATACAGTTGTTAAATTACAAGCCTAGTTGGTTTAGCCATGGAAAAAGACAGGAATCCTCCTGCTAGCCATGATTGGTTGAGATAATGGATAGGCTGGACATGTTGAGAGATGAGTTCAGATTGGTCTGCCATGTAGTGTAGATAATGTAGTATGTGTAGATAATCCTTTCTACTGCAGCTTTTTTGAAAAATATCATGAACTGAAAAAGTGTTGCTACTGCTCTCCACTTTCTGGAGGACGATCGTGCCATGCTGACTCTCTGACTCTGAAAATGAATCAGACGATGAGGAAACCCCGGATTTAGGTAAAAACATTTTCATTGAACCAGACATTGTAGAGTATTCTGATGACAGTGATGGGGAAGAAACAGTGATCAACAGTGTTGTTGTCATGGAAGAAGTTGAAATCTGTGGAAGCAGAGTATGATAGTGTCGTGGAAATTACCACAAGGGACACTTGGAGTCAATCTTAAATTAATCAATCTTTATTAACAGCAAGCTGGAGAGGTCACAGTCAAACTTAGACGCATAAAGTACCAGTCTGAAGTGAGCTCCCCCGGGGCAGTCCCGTTAGTTCTCTTATATACTGCTTACACAGACAAGTTATATTTACATGATTTAGTTTATTCATCATTCATAATTAATTAATCATTAACGTTTGGCACATGCATGTGAATGACCAATACCTCATGAGGCTTCTTCTCTTCAAGCTGAGACCTTGAAACTGAGATATCCCTTTTGTTCTCCAAACAAGGTTCTGGGCGTACTGCCAAATTGCAGATACTGATAGTGAGGATTCCTCCCAGGAACGTTCAATCAGTTACTTGCATGAACACAGAAATGGTTATTAGAAAAGCACAAACATAACATTTACCATCACAATAGCTAAGGAGATGGAGAAAATTCTGGCGTTTGATTACAAATTTGCAGAGGGAGTTGAAAAGAGAACACAGAAGGCTATTGTATAAAACACCTGTCTCCAGATTACATCTTCAAACTAACGGCAACCAAGGCATCCGTGACAGAGACGGAGAAGCGTTCATCCATGTATACGGATAAGAGTCTAGCTAGCTACATTTTCAGATATTATACATTTCTTATTTAGTCAGAAATTTATTTTCATTGCAAGTTAAAGCGTACTGTTTGCTAGCTAGCTAATGTTAGCTGGCTGGGTCGCTAGCTAACGTGACGTGTATGATCTGTTTAATAATATGATTTGTATCTCAGAAAGCCATTTGTATTGCTAGTTATAGCGTAATATTAGCTAGCAAGCTAACATTGAACCTATTTGGTTAGCTTTAGCTACCTGCAGATTCATGCATGGTGGTTAGCTATGACCATCAGTATGGGTTGGGTATTTTTTATGGTGTTTTTCCAAATTTCCAGTTGTTTTGAAAGCACCGTTAGGTTAATTGTTTAGCTAGCTAGCTACATGTCTAAACAAAAGACTCCACTTCACCAGATGATTACATTACCCGTCAAGTTAGCCAGATGGGTCTGGGGGTGGTTATAGCATTTCTTTCACATGACCCATCAATTTAGACTAATGTGTCTGGGTAAGAATCATCTAATAATTATACAATATTTCTACAATATTTATCTGGACACTTTCTCTTTTTGATATTGCTACTATGCAAATATGCAAGTAACCATTTCACTGTACTGTCTACACCTTCTGTATCCTGGGCATGTGACAAATACATTTATTTGATATAGAGCGTGTTTACCAGAGAAGATAATGTGAAGAACAACATGATCTGCACCAAAGTCAGATTAGGATATAGGTCAAGGACCAGATAAATTGTATTTATGCTACTACTTTCATCACTTTTAGTCTTGAAATCTTTCGTTGTTTATTACACTACCTTACTCACTCTGTTTAGCACATGGCCTCACATGTGAATCCTTAAACAGATTGTTGGGGCTAAGGCTTAAGACCGTATGAATGATGCTGAATGAGTGTAGACAAAGAAGAGCTCTCCAGTAGGTGTACCAAAGAATTCAAGGGCCATTTTCTCAAAAGTAGGGTTACAAGTTAATTGACTTTGAAAGCAGAATTACTTTCCCATTGTTCCTCAACTGCAGTGTATGATATACAGTACCACTTTCTAGCTCAGAGCATGTACTTTTAGCCAATGTAAAAAACACAATTTCAAATGTTGCTACACAGGACCGAATCGAGCCAGTCAGTCACAAATGTCTTTGTCTGGTTATTTGTACTTATGGCAGAAAATATTACTGTTCTGAAAGGTCCTGAACAGTGAAAATCATGTTTTCATCAAATTGGATGATATTTGGATGAAACCAGTTCAAAGTAGGGTGACTGTAGCTGGTACATTGATAAAGTTGGATTATAAAGTTACTGGTCCCCGTGTCAAACACTTGGATTCAGGAGGTAGGCTTTAACCAAAGATTTACTTCTGGCTTTATGTAAAAAGATGGAAATGTTATACACCAATGGTAGTGTCTTATCATTTTATCCAGTGGTGACTCGTCATTCATGGCAGGGTCCCATCTGTTTTGTGCCAACACATTTTTAGCTTGCCTGTTTTGAATGTTATTTTGGCATTAATATGTGTCACATATCAAATTGCAAACAATGTAAAAAAATATATATACATACTGTATAATTGAGTTAATAAAGCCGCATACAAACATGGACTCTTTGCTTTCTTAAGGCAGCTCCAAAATGCAGGTGTTTCAGCCTAGCTCAGTGCTTTCTGTGGTGGTGCGGCAAGCCAGCAGAAAATACAGAGTGTTGAGCCATAATTGGCTCAGTGTTCTGCCAATCATGGGGACACTACGTCACCGCCAAGGCTAAGGGTAGACTCAGAAAATTATAGCCCCTTGGGTGCTGCCATAGAGTTACATTAGAAGTGCCCATCCAAGAAGGCCATCCAAGAAGGCTCCAAGAAGGCCATTGGCCACAGATAAAAATTACGTCAAATCACATTATATGTACAGTAGCTTTGATTGGACTGATCATGTCAACATCATACTTTCAAAATCTTAGCTAGCAGTCATCATCATGAATCAAGTTGACAATCTGCTGGCAAATCATTTTTTATCCTTGTCATATGAAGAGAAATAATTAAGAGAAATTACAGATAAAACGTTTCAGTGCTCATCGGCCATTGGACATAGACATTCCACAACAAGTTGGAAATTCCAAATTCAACAATGAGTGGTTTGGAAGGAATCAGTGACAGTGGCTGTGTGGTCCCAAATCTGGGATTAAGTGGCTCTTTTCCAAGTTTAAAATGATAAACATTCAACATTGGCCATAATGTCAATTAAGCATGATTTGTGCCACGCTCAAAGCAACTGTTAATTCAGAACTGCGAAAACTTGACTCCAGTAAGATCAAGACAACTGGGAAGTCGGGAATAAATGAGCTCTGACTGGGAAAATACATTTTGGACGAGTATCCAACTCGGAATTGTAAATCCTGCTTCTTTCTAGAGCTACGGCCTGAAGATCAATGACATCATCATGATTCATCCTTGTTTTTTTTCAGAGTTCCCAGTTGTTTTGAAAGCACAAATAAATTCAGACAATGCCAGACTTTGATGACAAGATTTGCACACGAAGGACCGCCGTGCCACCGTCCTTTTCAATTGAAAGCATCCTGTCGGGGTGCCTGGTACGGCAACTGCACCGCCCACAACCTCTAGGCTCTCTATAGGGTGGTGCGGTCTGCCCAATGCATTACCTGGGGCAAACTACCCACCCTCCAGGACACCTACTGCACCCGATGTCACAGGAAGGCCAAAAGGATCATCAAGGACATCAACCACCCGAGCCACTGCCTGTTCAACCCGCTATCATCCAGAAGGCGAGGTCAATACAGGTGCATCAAAGCTGGGACCGAGAGACTGAAAAACAGTTTCTACCTCCAGGCCATCAGACTGTTAAACAGCCATCACTAGCACATTAGAGGCTGTTGCCTATAGGCATTGACTAGAAATCACTGGCCACTTTAAGGAATGGAACACTAGTCCCTTTAATAATGTTTAAATGTCTGGCATTACTCATCTCATATGTATATACTGTATTCTATACTCTTCTACGGTATCTTAGTCACTTAATAATGTTTACATATCTGGCATTACTCATCTCATATGTATATACTGTTTTCTATACAATTCTACAGTATCTCACTTTGTATAGTTTTTCAAGCATTCAGACGTGAGACGAGTGTTACAAATTGTACGAATCAATGGATTTTGCACACTGTATTAGGCTTATGGCTCTAATTCTATATTTTTTTATGTCAAATGATATCTCACCATTATTTCTCATCTTTATTTCTCTTGAGTGTTCATGTTGATCAATATGTTGGCTATGCCGGCCAATTGTAAAATATCAAATAAATGTATGATCAATATATACAATTCTGAACATATTGTCATTTACAGTGCATTCGGAAAGTATTCAGACCCCTTGACTTTTTCCACATTTTGTTACGTAACAGTCTTATTCTAGAATGTATTAAATTGTTTTTTCGCCTCATCAATGTGCACACAATACCCCATAATGACAAAGCAAAAACATGTTTTTATAATTGTTTTAAATGTATAAGAAAATGTAAACTGAAATATCACATTTACATAAGTATTCAGACCTTTTACTCAGTACTTTGTTGAAGCACCTTTGGCAGTGATTACGGCCTCGCGTCTTCTTGGGTATGACTCTACAACCTTGGCACACCTGTATTTAGGGAGTTTCTCCAATTCTTCTCTGCAGATCCTCTCAAGCTCTGTCAGGTTGGACGGGGAGTGTCGCTGCACAGCTTTTTTCAGGTCTCTCCAGAAATGTTTGATCGAGTTCAAGTCCAGGCTCTGACTGGGCCACTCAAGGACATTCAGAGACTTCTCTCGAAGACACTGCTGCATTGTCTTGGCTGTGTGCTTATGGTCGTTGTCCTGTTGGAAGGTGAACCTTCACCCCAGTCTGAGGTCCTGAGCGCTCTGGAACAGGTTTTCGTCAAGGATCTCTCTGTACTTTGCTCGGTTCATCTTTCCCTCGATCCTGACTAGTCTCCCAGTGCCTGCTGCTGAAAAACATCCCCCACAGAATGATGCTGCCACCACCATGCTTCACTGTAGGAATGGTGCCAGGTTTCCTCCAGACGTGACACTTGGCATTCAGGCCAAAGAGTTCAATCTTGGTTTCATCCAAGCAGGCTGTCATGTGCCTTTTACTGAGGACTGGCTTCCATCTGACCACTTTACCATAAAGGCCTGATTGATGGAGTGCTGCAGAGGTGGTTGTCCTTCTGGAAGGAGTCTCCCATCTCCACAGAGGCACTCTGGAGCTCTTTCAGAGAGACCATCGGGTTCTTGGTCACCTCCCTGACCAAGGCCCTTCTCCCCTGACTGCTCAGTATGCCCAGGACGCCAGATCTAGGAAGAGTCTTGGTGGTTCCAAACTTCTTCCATTTAAGAATGATGGAGGCCACTGTGTTGTTGGGGACCTTCAATGCTGCATAAAAATGTTGGTACCCTTTCCCAGATCTGTGCCTCGACACAATCCTGTCTCGGTGTGTGCCTTTCCAAATCATGTCCTCCAATGAATTGAATTTACCACAGGTGGACTCCAGGAAACATCTCAAGGATGATCAATGGAAACAGGATGCACCTGAGATCGATTTCGAGTCTCATAGCAAAGGGTCTGAGGTACCAATAACAGAGGTACCAATAACAGAGGTACCAATAACAGAGGTACCAATAACTTGTCCATTTCACTTATTGTATGTTGTTTTCATGTACATTCCCTTATGTCTAACCCTCTAAGGTGACTCAGGCTTTACTAATCATGATCTGCTGGATATCAGACAAACAGCAGCAACACACAATTGCATTTCTGTAGTTTTGTAACTAGTTGCTGTTTGTCTGATGTTCAACAGTTCATGATTAGCTCTTTTGACCATGAGAGCATTTTGCACAGAAAAAACAAAACATTTTTCAAACGCAATTTTCTTGTTGTCTGCTTGTTTTAGTCAATTCCAAAGCTACATTTAAGAAAAGTGACTTTTCAACTTTGCCTGCTCCCTAGCGTTCTCACTTGTGTAGCCAGTGGTGTAAAGTACTTAAGTAAAAATACTTAAAAGTACTACTTAAGTCGTTTTTTGGGGGGTATCTGGACTTTACTTTACTATTTATATTTTTGACAACTTTTACTTTTACTTCACTACATTCCTGAAGAAAATGATGTACTTTTCACTCCATACATTTTCCCTGACACCCAAAACTACTTTTTGAATGCTTTGCAGGACAGGAAAACGGTCCACTTATCAAGAGAATATCCCTGGTCACCCATATAGTTTGTAAATGATGTCTGAGTGTTGGAGCGTGCCTCTTGCTATCCGTAAATAAAAAAATGGTGTCATCTGGTTTGCTTAATATAGGAAATAATAAAGAGAAGAACCTACTTGGACACAGCGTCCCCACATTTCCCACTCTCCCACACCGAATTACCTGAAGCCACAGGGCTCTTCTCACTGGCTCTATTTCCCTATGTGGGAGAACTGCGAACCAATTCGGGATTTTTGAACTAGCTACATGTACATTGAACAACACAGCAACTTTTCGGCATGTTTTGTTATTTATGTATAACAAAAAATTGATAACGAAGGTCCCTCTTTTACAATAGGGTTCAATAGGATAGAATGGTTTTTTTTGTGGCCGTGGTTGTGGGGAATTTCTTATTATTAAGTGAATGCTGACTGGAACTATTGTTTACCTTGTTACCTGGCAATGACCACAAGAGCGTTTCAAAGAGCTGTCAGTCAAGGTGAGCTCAGGAATATAAGCTACCCGCCCACTTAGCCTGTTCTTTCAGTCTTCCTGATTGTTTGAGATAAGAGAAAAGGTAAAATTTCTTCAATTCCGAGCATTTCAATAGCGTAAAAATATTATGGGTTAGGTTTTGGTCATTCAAAGGCTATTTTTACTTGGGAAATAGGATGAATGAGCGGGACCTTTAATCAGCCACTCTGTAAACCAATCTGGTCTCAGAGCATTTCGTATTATTCTGTACATAAATCCAAGACACTCCATGTAGTATGATATGTTACATTTCATATGATTACATAAGACAGATGGATACTTAAAGCAAAAGTGAAAGGAGGGTGGTTGGTCGGGGAGGATTGGTTGGCGTATAACGTGAACATCTAGCAACCCGAATGTTGCGAGTTCAAAAACCATCAAAGATAAGTTTAACATGTTAGCTAATTAGCAACTTTTCAACTACTGACTACTTTTTAGCTACTTGGCAACTACTTAGCATGTTAGCTAACCCTTCCCCTAACCCTAACCGTGACCCTTTTAGCTAACCTTTTACCTAACCTTAAACATTTTAGCTAACCCTTCCCTTTAACCTAACTCCTAAACTTAACCCTAACCTTCACCCTACCCCTAGCCTAGCTAACGTTAGCCACCTAGCCCCCTAGCTATAATTCGTAACATATCATACATTTTAAAAATTCGGAACATATTGTACTTTTATCAAATTCTGAACATATTGTACGTTTTTCAAATTCGTAACAAATAATCCGCATTGTGATATGTAACATTTATACGAAATGGGGAATGGACATCCACAAATAAATACATATCATACTAAATGGATTGTCTCAGATTTACATGCAGAACAATAAAAAATGCTCTGAGAAGAGGTTGAGTAAGCTTGTATTGCTTTGTACATGAGCTATGTAGGGGAGGTTAATGTCTTGGGGGTCTGTCCTTCTACGAAACGTACAATACCGTAAGGTTACGAATTTTGCTAAACGTACTATATGTTACGAATTTGCAAAACATATGATATGTTACGAATTCTAGCTTGCTGGCTAACGTTAGCTAGGCTAGGGGTTAGGGGTTAAGGTTAGGGTTAAGTTTAAGAGTTAGGCTAAAGGGTATTTCGTGGTGTGTGACAAAACTGCACAATTTAAAGTGGCCTTGTATTGTCCCCAGCACAAGGTGCACCTGTGTAATGGCCATGCTGTTTAATCAGCTCCTTGATATGCCACAGCTGTCAGGTGGATATATTATCTTGGAAAAAGATAAATGCTTACTAACAGGGATATAAATACATTTGTGCACAAAATTTGAGAGAAATACACTTTTTCTGGGATTTTTTATTTCAGCTCATGAAACATGGGACCAACACTTTACATGTTGCTTTATCTATTTGTTTGGTGGGGATACAGTTTTAAATGAGAACATACAGTAATTGTTGTGTCTGTCTTTAGTGTATTTCCCTTCCTTTCAATCCATATCCACAATTTACAAACCATAATGTTCATAGAAGCAAAATGGTATTGATTTCTAAGGTCCTTGATGGAAGACCTTGGACTGGATAACAATCACTTTCTTATCTATCTTGTCCATCTTTCTGCTTTCAATGGTTTCCTAAGAGCCCCTAAAGGCTCTCACAAGGCAAACATGCCACTAAGCTTTTCAGTTGTATTTTTTGAAATCCTTTTACAAGAGGTGATTTTTAACAACTTCCTTATCCCCCTCCAGTCAGGTCAACTCAGTCTGGTGCCTGATCCACTGCAGTCGACCTCGGCCCGGCACCGGCGAGCCTTAACCTTGGATCCCCCCCCAACCCTCCAGGAGGAGTGTGGATAGGGGGAGTGGGGCTAGGGCTGGAGGTGTGTGGGGAAAGCAAGGACCTGCCACATTATATGCTTTAACATGACTGGCAAATCCACCGTGGTTAAACAAACTTAACCTTCATTTGTGAAACGGTGCAAATCAAAGGGCAAAAAACGACTTGTGCTGGTAATTACCGCTGGGGGAGAGCAACAGGGGAATCAAGGATGGAGGGAGGAGAGAGGTGAGCGCCGGGAGATAGAGAGGGGAGAATACAAAAAGAAGGGGAATCATTTAAGGAGAAGACGCATTTTTAATGAGTTTGCCCAGAAATTGATTTTCCGCTGTAATCTTTTATTTATATGCAGGCAGGTCTCCCTTCCCGGCAGTGTGAGGGTCAGTCCTCTGTGAACCCTGTTAGGACCCCCACTCCGTCAAACAACACCCAAAGCCCAGGGAAAATGGTATTTTAGCAAAGGCAAACATTGTCCTGTCTTGGCTTAAGGGGCGAAATAGCTGTTTAAAAAAAAAAAACTTGTTCCCCTCTATCCATCATGCCAGAAAGTCTGTCTGGAGGAAGGAAGACAGGAGCAAATTGAAATTGGAACAAAGTTTAGACAGTTATCATCATAATTATCCAATTAATATTAATGGAGAAGAGTGTCATTAGAGCATCTCAATTAGGCGGAGGGTATTTGGTTAGCAAGCAACCACCAGCAGAACAACTTGGAGGAATGGCTGTGTATGGTAGCATGCAGTACTACTTGGAGGAATGGCTGTGTATGGTAGCATGCAGTACTACTTGGAGGGAATGGCTGTGTATGGTAGCATGCAGTACACTTGGAGGAATGGCTGTGTATGGTAGCATGCAGTACTACTTGGAGGAATGGCTGTGTATGGTAGCATGCAGTACTACTTGGAGGAATGGCTGTGTATGGTAGCATGCAGTACTACTTGGAGGAATGGCTGTGTATGGTAGCATGCAGTACTACTTGGAGGAATGGCTGTGTATGTTAGCATGCAGTACTACTTGGAGGAATGGCTGTGTATGGTAGCATGCAGTACTACTTGGAGGAATGGCTGTGTATGGTAGCATGCAGTACTACTTGGAGAAGTGGCGTGTATGGTAGCATGCAGTACTACTTGTGAAGGAGTGGCTTTCACTAAACATTCACACTGTTATACTTGATTTATATTATTACTATTGGCAATTGCAATTTTTTGAGGGAGTTGTGATTGTGTTTTGCATAGTTCATCTTCCATAAATTAATAACTTTTATAGGTGTCTCTGAGGAAAGAGATGTTCAATCTTAAAGGGATTGTTTATATTAGGCTACATTTTGATTGTCTCAGACGGAATGGAATAGATGGATCACACACAGGTCATAATTACTGAGCTCATAAAATGTGTTAGGTTTGTGTTCCCCATGGTGAGCCACTATTTCAGCCAGCCAATGTTCTTCTGTGCATTAGAATTCTGAAATAGATTACATATGCGTATAAATAGATCACATATAGGTGATCCAATATCTAGCTATATTACTCAGTATCTCAACATAATCAACACATTCAACATTGAATGGCTTTTGTTGCTCTGACTTCTTCGGTTTATTTAGTGGATCCATATTTCCAGTAGGTCTAAATACAGGACATGTAGGTCTAGTGTTTTTTTTCCATCCACTGCAAGGTTCTGTGTGTTAGGTTCATTAAAAGCAGACGGTGTACAGGACTACAGGAACATCCAGCAACATGCATTAGTCATATCTGTCAAAGTGGATTTTGGGAATGAGTGAATGTGTGACAATAACTGAATGAAAATGAGAATTAACAAATGCATAGATAAATATTTTCCATATAAATATAAGATTTGCCTACATAAGGGTGTGTAACATTTTTACTATGCCATTCGAAGCAGAACTATCTTTGGCAGAACAGTGCTCACACAATTCACACAATTCATTCATCTCTCTTTAGGCTACTGTATGATGCTAGCTCACATTAGGCAACATTATTCAGAAACCTGTCAGATTTGATGTGAAGTGTTTACTTGAGAAATAATGACCCATTTATATTATTCCGTGCATAAAAATAAATGCAACGACTAAAGTCATTTAAATAGCTGTAGGACTACTCTGATAGATTCAAAATGGAATAGGCCTAGGATTACTAGGCAAAACACGGAAAAGTTCTAGCCTTGTTTTGTTACCCAACCTGAAAACATTGCATTTCGTAATTTACATCAGGCCAACTGTGGATTTTCCTATATTTTGAATTTAGTACATATAAACTGTAGGCCAACATAAACCAAATACATTTGACCACTGAAATTGTTTTGGTTTTTTTACCAAATTACAGCAGTTTAAATATATAATGCTATTGGTCTATAATTGGTATGAATTTAAGACACTGAATAGGGGATTAAATACAATTATATGGCACAGATGAAAATACCACAATCCTACTTTCTAGTTGTCAAAGTAGCTTATTCTATAAACTAAGCAGTCTATTTTAGTTCTTGGCATGGTAAACTCACTGTCACCATCTTCCCGCATGTTGTAGACGAGGCCTGCTGCAGAAAAGAAGCAACACATATATTTTTGTGCTGAAAACTACGCTGGTGGAAATGATACATAACCAACAATTGTAGTATATAAAAGCCAACAAGAGCATTACTGAAAGAGATGGACAGTACCATGGGGTATTTTTTTGGTTTCATATTTGAGTTTGAGCGTTTCATGTGATTTGTTTTCTTGTGTGAGCCACCATTGCCACCTGGTGGGGAAAGTAGCACCAGCGTAACTTGATGACCAAACCCCCGCATGCCCATTGAAACCAGTAGAGGGCAGAGTAAATTCACTTAGAGAATTCCACCTCGAGATGTTCTGCACGCTTGACCTTTACATTATTGCACTCACTATGGTCAAAATAAAATACTAACTTGCATTCATATGGACATGTAGGCCGAGAGAAATATGCAGCCCAAGAAATGTAAGTGAATTTCCAAAAGTTTATTTTTCAGTAATGATCAAACGCAATAAAATATACTCTTAGAGAAATAATAAATATACAATATTTTTTTTACAAACAAAATGCACAATTTACAAAAACTTCCACTGTGTGTGCCTCGTCCTATGTCTATAAGATATTAGACCTTATTACAGTTATAGCTGTTAATATTGTCATTAGTATGTTTATTATCATCATTAATATCAATATTATTCATAATAATATCTAATTTAAGGTGATTTTAGACACCTCTCTAGACTCTTCTGAGAGTTCCAGACCTTGTGCTATACTCATTATTCTATCATATATTTTTCTTGAGGTTTAAAGACTCAGCCTCTACAACTGACAACTTCATAATATAGATGCCATATGGTATCTTCCATTAGATCTCTGATAGACCGTTCATCCATTTCATCATGGGTAAAAGCTTATTCCACACAGTGTGAGTTTAAATCACTTTTTACAGACTGTTGCATCTCCCTTCACAGAAGCCTGAAGACGGACCGGTCTGTCTCAGAGGTCCCTGTCTGTCTGTCTGTCTGTCTGTCTGTCTGTCTGTCTGTTGTCCCCAACCCTCATATCCATGTCCTGTGAATGTGCAAATATTCTAATGATCTGTTTAATGTATGTTCCATGCCCATTGCAGTTAATATCCACCTCCAGTTCCCGTTTGCAGAATCTTTATATGTAGATCTTTGTATGTTCTAGGATTATGACACATAACAATGCTCACTCAGGTATGGAGACAGTCAGTGTCAGTGTGTGTGTGTGTGTGGAGAGAGCTCCACTGTGTGGTCAGGAGGTAAACAGCAGGTAAGTGATAAGCAACGTTAGCAGGTAGGTGAGAGCGTGGGTGGTGCCAGTGTTGGACTGGGCTGAGCTGGGGGTGGGCAGGGCAGAGGGGGAAGCCTTGCTGGGGGCCTCCATGGAGGGGTAGAGGTCTGCCCTCCTGCGCTGCTCTTGGTGGGTGAGGGCGGGCTCCACCGTCACGTAGCCTTTGGTTATCCTCACATTAGGCTGAGGAGGTGGGGTACTGGAGGGTGAGAACCAGATCAGTCAGGTTAACAGGAACACTGCGGTAGTTAATGACAGATCTTGTTACTGTCTCTCGCTGTGTGAGTGCTCTTCCTGTCCTATGAGTGTGCAGTTGCACTGTCTGCTGCTCTTCATGTTACGATATTCTTTGTTGCCATTGGATGGTTTCAAAAAAGAGCTAGAGACAGTGTGTCTGTTTGTTCACCTCTCACCTGTCACCAATGCGGACCCACAGGTCACTGAAGAGGTGGGGGCGGCTGTGACCGCGGTGGGCCTTCCGGGGGCGCTTGTGTCTCCCAAACTCCTCCAGCTGGCTCAGGCTGTCTGGCAGCAGCATGTGGGGCAGCTCCTCATCCTCCAGCCCCTCCGGCCCATCATCCAGGTCTGAGGGACTGGTCACCCAGTCAGAGGGAGAGACTGTACCCGCATCAGAGCCCCCATCGCTGGGGCTCTCTGTTGGTTCTCTGTGGGACAAAGAACTATGCTTATTAAATATTAGAACATTGTGGTATAGACCTGTATGTTTGTTCCCTCATCACTAGAATAGATGAAAGATAACAGAATAATGTTAGTGAGTAGTTTATTTATGTTATGTAATATATTTTAGGGAGGTTCTGTGAGGTTAGAGGTTGTGTGTGAATGTGCAATGGTGCGTGGTTTAAGGTGACCTAACCACCACGGTGCTCTCCAGCCTACCTATAGGCTCCAAAGGGCTTTGAACTTCCAACAGGGACACAATGTCCTCTGTGCTTGTAAAGAGTTCACTGAGTGTCTAAATCCGCCACAAGCCACAAGGGAGGTAGCTGTAACCCCTCTGACCACCCTGACAACTCAATACCTTAGAAATGTATCCTTACCATATTCATTTGCTTGAAGTAGTCAAGGATGTAACACGGTCAGATAGGGCAAAGTAAGGTTTCCGTTACATTGCTTTGATCAACACCGTCATATGAGAGCAGGAAAGGAGGATACATTTCAAAAGCATTGGAACTTGGTCCTACACTAATCCACATTCCTTACCTGTCATTTATGCCACTTCCTTCCCTATCTGATTACCGGTAGTTGCCTGTAGGCACAGATCTAGGATCAGAAAACCCGCAAAATGACCTTAACGTTTAGGGGCAACTTCTGCCTACTATGCATATGAAGGGTCATATTGCTTTCCCTGTCAGTAAACACCCTGGAGGTTTGACATCCTAATGAGGCCCCAGGTTCAGACCACACACTGTTCAGCTCCGTGTTAGCCAGTATTACACTGTCTACAGATGTTGGCTGCTGTGGGCTACAGCCACTCTACACTGAGTCACTTTGCTTTGGTTCCTTTTGTCATCATCTCTATATTAAGCAGAAAGCACATGATTTTTCTGGGTGCAGGCCCAGTTTTGAGTTTTACACTTCATAACCTCCCGAAAAGCTTCCTGCCACATTGTATTGTTGTCACCTCATATCAGAGAGCACAAAGTGTTTTGAGCGGTTTTGTGTGTTTTCGACCACAATCAGTCAGTCCACTTGTCAGCTTTTAAAGCAGAACTGCTGTGGCCTGCAGCTCGGCTGAGGCTGGGCCTGGGCATGCTCTGTGTATGAGCCAGGGAGGAATGGTTTTGTTACAGCTGTAATTTGCAGTGAAGGAAGTGAGTTTGTAAAAGCAGTGGATGGATTAGATGTTTTACTGTAGCTCTGCTTTATGTGATTTCCCATGTTGTTCCTCATTTGTCCATTTTCACCCTGGTTCAAGTGAGTGCCTTAACCATTAGCGCTGCTATTTTAATGGGCCCAACCTGCACGGGCCTTAGATCAACCCCCCAAGTCCTGCTGCTGCTGCCTGCAGGGTGATAGGGAGCCTGTGCCAGTGTGCGGGGTGTTCAGGGGTGGGAGAGTTCACGGGGGAGACTGGGGGCTGGTTTCCATGAGGAGATGCAGCACCCCTCTTCAGAAGGCTGATGGTTGAGGCTCTTTCTGTGAGGTGGCCATGCCAAGGGGGCTGGTGAGGTCAATGAGTGGGGTCAATGAGTGGGGTCAATGAGTACATGTCATGTGTTTCTGCTCTGGAGTGAATACGGTTGATGTGGTATCGTAAACTTCTGTGGTAAATCTGAGACTGTGTGTTTGTGAATGTTCATATGAATTAGTGCCCAATGCCCATACACATGTCAATGTGTGTGCATGTGTTTCGGTTGTGGCCCTGCTGTGTGGGCGGGGAGTGTCTCTGTACTCACTCTGTGATTGGTTCCTGGTAGTGTGATGGTGTGTGCACAACCTCGTAGCCCTCCTGTCTCAGGATGTCCAACACACTGTGGTTCCCCAGGAAGTGACCTAACAGGGAACACAACAGGTCAGTTCACATCTCAAATAACGCTGTATCTGATAGACAGGGCCCAGAGTTTTCCCTGATCAGGCCATGTGGTACATAACATGTCTTCTCCTTAGTCATGATGACAGACGGCTACAAGATAGTCTCTAGTCTAAAACAGAGGTCTGAAGAGACAGGGATAGCGTTTTCCTGCCGAGAGTACTTTGTGAACCGACTGCAAACCGATTTCACATGTAGAATCGCACAAAAATGTCAGTAGTCAGACGCCAACAGCTCGCTGAAGGATCGGTAGTCAGACGCCAACAGCTCGCTGAAGGAGCCGGTAGTCAGACGCAAACAGCTCGCTGAAGGATCGGGAGTCAGACGCCAACAGCTCGCTGAAGGATCGGAGTCAGACGCCAACAGCTCGCTGAGAGGATCGGTAGTCAGACGCCAACAGCTCGCTGAAGGATCCGGTAGTCAGACGCCACAGCTCGCTGAAGGATCGGTAGTCAGACGCCAAACAGCTCGCTGAAGGATCGGTAGTCAGACGCCAACAGCTCGCTGAAGGATCGGTAGTCAGACGCCAACAGCTGCTGAAGGATCTGGTAGTCAGACGCCAAACAGCTCGCTGAAGGATCGGTAGTCAGACGCAACAGCTCGCTAAAGGATCGGTAGATGAATTGGAGATCCACATTTGGTCCGATGTGTTCGACCGTTTATGGTGGCAGACGGGCCATCCTACATATACTGACCCTTGATCTTTCTCTGCACTTGTTCCTATGTACTGACCCTTATTGACCCATATGTAGTGCACTCTGCTCCTTGCCCCCTTCCCCAAACCCCTTGTTTTTTTCTGATTCTTCATTCTGACATCAAACAGACAGGTCCCAGCCACACACTGATGAAAGCAGTTTTATTCCTCCCTACCGTGAATAATCCCAGGTGTCACTCAACCCAGTAATACGGCCTATGCTCTCTGACATCACCCCCCAGCACGCTCCCTCAGTTTATTAACAGCACGCTGGCAATCTTCAAGGGCCCTAGCTTGCCTGCTTTCCCGATCCTCTATTTTATTATTATGATTTTTCTGATCATTCCTGAGGGGAGAAAATGCGGCTCTACACTTTCTTGGCGGCGGAGTTCAAAGACTGCGTGGGGATTGGCAGGGGAGGGAGGAGAGGCTACTGCCGAGTGTCGGTCAGATCAGACGGCCAGATTACAGCACTCTCCTCCACCACACCAAGTCCCTCCAGAGAAGAGAGAAGAGGAGGGGGGACAGACACCCTATTGAGGGGCCCAGTCTCCTCCTCTCCTCTTTTCTCCTCTTTTACTTATTTCTCCTCTCCCCTCTCTCCTCTCTTCACGTCTCTCCTCTTTTGCCTTCTCTCTTCCCTCTACTCTCCACTCCTCCTTTCTACTCTTTCTTCCTCTCTCCTATCCTCTCCTGCCCCCCCCCCCCCCCCCCCCCCCACAGCTGAAGGCTGCTCCCAGAAGGCAGATTCAATGACCCTCATGTCCTTTGTCAAGCAGATATTTCATTAATTTCAGCTATGAAGCCCTTTTACGGTCAGTGAAAAAGCCCTGTGCATTCCGCCTGTTAGGTCAAGCTGTCTGTTTGATGTCTTGTTAATTTTCTCACTTTTAGATGTCATACACAAACAGTCTGAACAGAGGGCTTACAGAGACATACGGTTTCCACAGGCCAGCAGGCGAAGTAATTTAGTCGGTTCTGAGGGCTGTGTGGGATGAATTACAAGTGTGTAAGTGTGTGTGAAGGGGCCTGTATATGTGTGTATGGTCATCTCCCTAACCAGACACCAGACAGCCACAGAGATCAGGACTGTAGCCAGGAACACACGCCTGCTACAGGGGGCCAAGTGCACCCTCCCGTCTGTCTGGTCTGACCTGTCGCTCAGAGTGAATGTGTGTATTCACTGTCTGTGGTCAGACTGTTTCTGACTCAAGAGACCATTAGAGGAGGTCGAAAATACATTTCTGATATCTTGCGTTCCTCTCTCTTTCTTGATTTGTGAGGGCGCTGTCACGTATCCCCTGTATGATCCGGAGCCTGGAGCCTTTGGTACCCTGATCCAGCTATAAAGCATGTGTGAACCCCAAATGAACCCTGGCTAAAATGAATCCTGGACCTGCGTGTGTAAAGGTTCCAAAATCCCTGACCAGAGTACCAGGTATTGTGACACGGCAGCGGAAGTTGCGTGGAACTTTATGTCCGTTGTAAATAAGCAAGCTTCCTAACACCCCGGAAACGGTTATTTTCAGGTCTTGTGAAAGCAAAACATATTCTGTAGAATTTTCACAAACGATCCAAGAAACCAAACCAGGTTACCAAATGTCATATGTGAAACGCCTTCAATCCTTCACCCACACCCACACCCTCACCCACACCCAAAACACCTACACAAATAAACACCCATATACAAACAAACAAACACACCAACACACACATTTAGTAGCCACACACATCCCTCTAAAAGTAGGAGGAGATCCTCCTCCCCTGTAAACAGACTTCTGTGGCTCTGTCCGGTATGTGGCCCTCCTCGGCCAGCCAGTGTGTTTATTTGGTGACCACACTGAGGATTTAGACCACTGAGAATTTAGATCACTTAATGAGAGAGAAGTCCTGCCTTCTTATGGATCAAATAGCTCTTTCCTGCCCTGCCTGCTGTTGTGCCACTGGGTAGACTGGAAAATCCTGGGCTACAAACACACTCCTACCAGGCTGTTCCTCCTCAATCCAGAGTTAATTACTTATCTACAGTAACTTCCCCTCTCTCCCTTCCAAAATATGCTCCCTCATTCTTTCTTTTTATCTCTCTCCTAATCTATTTTCCTCTATATTTCTCTTTCTCTCTCTCTACCCATCCCTCTCTCCTCTATAGTAGCGTGTGTCTGGTTGCCACCCAGGCTGAGGGTTTTGTGGGCCTGATTCCAGCCGTGTCAGCGCCTTATTACTCACACCGCCTGTCCGCACTTGCACCCCTCCCTCCCTCCCTCCATACCTTTCTCCATTCCTTTACCCATCCCTGCTTCTACCCATCCCTGCACCCTGTCAATATAATCAAGCAATGCTGGATGAGGAGAGGATATAGAGGTAATCCCTATAACAGAGGTCAGCAACATGCAACATAACAAGTGTTTTTTAAGTTTTAAAAATAAAGATAGCTTAGTTGTTGTCAACTTTCATTGTACAAATTCTTATAATTATTTTCGCCGTCCGTCCGCCCCCCCAGACCATTCATTCTGACAAAAATCGTCCCGCCGCTGAATCTAGTTTAGGCATTAACTTCGAATTTTAAATGGTTATTAAGTTTAAGCATTAACTCAAACATTTTAAGGTTAGGCATTAACTCTGAATGGTTAAGGTAAGGGCTCCCTCTAATTCCCTCTCCTCCCGGAGGAACTGAGCTCTAGGACCATGCCTAAGGACTACCTGACCTGATGACTCCTGGCTGTCCCCAGTCCACCTGGTTGTCCTGCTGCTCCAGTTTCAACTGTTCTGCCTGCGGCTATAGAATCCTGACCTGTGCTACTTTGTCCCAGACCTGCAGTTTTCAACTCTCTCTCTCTCTCTCTCTCGCTCTCTACCGCACCTGCTGCCTCGACTTCTGTATGCTCGGCTATGAAAAGCCAACTGACATTTACTCCTGAGGTACTGACCTATTGCACCCTCTACAACCACTGATTATTATTTGACCCTGCTGGTCATCTATGAACGTTTGAACATCTTGAAAACAATCTGGCCTTAATGGCCATGTACTGTTATAATCTCCACCTGGCACAGCCAGCAGAGGACTGGCGACCCCTCAGAGCCTGGTTCTTCCTAGGTTCCTGCCTTTCTAGGGAGGTTTTTCTAGCCACCATGTTTCTACATCTGCATTGCTTACTGTTTGGGGTTTTAGGCTGGGTTTCTGTTTAGCACTTTGTGACATCTGCTGATGTAAGAAGGGCTTTATAAAGACATTTGACTTAAGGATTTGATTTAAGGTTTGGGATAGGCGTAAAACAAAAATCGCTAGCAACGCCTTAGCAAAACCTAAACATTCTTGAAGGTAACAGCTCTCTCTGTTGTCCCTAGCGGCCGGTTTCCATGTCATCTCCTGACGTCCTAAGACATGAATGGACGTCGAATACTGACTTGTATCACGGGGGACCTAGATGGTCCTATAATATAGAGCGTGATGAGGATAAGGACAGATTTAAGGAGAGAGGGAGACTGTATCAGCATCAGAAGGAGAGAGGGATCCATGCCCTCAGAGCATGGGCAGTCAGGCTGGCTGGTGGACCCCTGTGAGGAAGGAAGAGGGGGTAAGTAGGACACTGATGTAGACCACTACACACAGACCACACAGAACCCACGCTGGGCACTGTTGCTATGCTGCAAACAAACACAAGCTGTTGCTTCACAGGCTGTGGAACAACAGACCATGAAAAAAGAGAGAAGAAGAGAGGGATGGGTAGAGAGAAAGGGGTGGAACCAAACCACACAAAGCTGGACTGCTAAAAAAAATAAGTTGGCCAAGGAAAATAAGGATTCCTCTACCCTGATTGGAAATGTGTGAGCTATCTGATGTTTGGGTGTGTGTGTGTGTGTGCATTTGCGTGTGAGTGCATGCATTCACAACGTGTGTGCGTGTATGCATGTGTACGTTCACATGCACATGTGTGTGTGTGTGTGTGTGTGTGTGTGTGTGTGTGTGTGTGTGTGTGTGTGTGTGTGTGTGTGTGTGTGTGTTGAGATGCTCGGGGGAGTCCCTGTCTGACTCACTCCCAGTATTGTAGTTCAGAGTACTATTCCACAACGTGAGCATGAGTAATGTAACAAAGGTTTAATAACTCCAGCATCCCTGCACCTTAACCTTGGGTGTACATTTGCACCTCTACAGTACCAGCACATCTATAAATCACCTCCCAGCCTCCCAGTCAACAAACCGAGGGAGAGAAATCCTAGCCGCAGTGCATCTGAACCAGCTGAACCATGGCGTTGAACAGAGCACCTCTCGCTTGACGTGTAAATCTAAAGGAAGGAATCAGAAAATTCCACCCTGAATCCCACTGTTTTAGTAGTGGGATTAATGGGAATCAGAACGTTTTCCCCTCCTCCTCCTCATTCCTCTCCTTGTCTCTCCCCTTCTTCTCTGTAATGATTTGATATCCTATGTTTTAGGCTTGGGCGGTATACCGTATATACCGTATACCGGGGTATTTTGAAATACCGACTGTATGATTTTCAATACCAGTTGGGGCACCCTTATAGCTTATAGAGGGGGTTTCTACGCTACAGCTTATAACTAAAAGTTAAGTATCTAAGATTTGCCAAATAAATTATCTCAGGGCTTCAGCTATGCATTTGGTTGGCTAACTTGCTAAGTAAGTAGCTAGCTTGCCAGCTCAAGCCTCTTAGTTACAGCAGAGACAATCAATCCCCTCCTGGATCAAGATCCCTGCTGCCTAAATTCGTTCTGTGCATAAAAAAATAAGTTTACCTTTGGAAAGAAATAGCGCCCCTTATTTCACCTTTATTTAACCAGGTAGGCTAGTTGAGAACAAGTTCTCATTTACAACTGCGACCTGGCCAAGATAAAGCAAAGCAGTTCGACACATACAACAACACAGAGTTACACATGGATTAAACAAACATACAATCAATAATACAGTACAAAAATCTATATACAGCATGTGCAAATGAGATAGGATAAGAGAGGTAAGGCAATAAATAGGCCATGGTGGCGAAGTAATTACAATATAGCAATTAAACACTGGAATGGTAGGGTGTGCAGAAGATGAATGTGCAAGTAGAGATACTGGGGTGCAAAGGAGCAAGATAAATAAATTAATACAGTATGGGGATGAGGTAGATTGGATGGGCTATCTACATATGAGCTATGTACAGGTGCAGTGATCTGTGAGCTGCTCTGACAGCTGGTGCTTAAAGCTAGTGAGGGAGGTAAGAGTCTCCAGCATCAGAGATTTTTGCAGTTCGTTCCAGTCATTGGCAGCAGAGAACTGGAAGGAGAGGCGGCCAAAGGAAGAATTGGCTTTGGGGGTGACCAGTGAGATATACCTGCTGGAGCGCGTGCTACGGGTGGGTGCTGCTATGGTGAACAGTGAGCTGAGATAAGGCGGGGCTTTACATAGCAGAGACTTGTAGATGACCTGGAGCCAGTGGGTTTGGCGACGAGTATGAAGCGAGGGCCAACCAACGAGAGCATACAGGTCGCAGTGGTGGGTAGTATATGGGGCTTTGGTGACAAAACGGATGGCACTGTGATAGACTGCATCCAATTTGCTGAGTAGAGTGTTGGAGGCTATTTTGTAAATGACATCGCCGAAGTCGAGGATCAGTAGGATGGTCAGTTTTACGAGGGTAAGTTTGGCAGCATGAGTGAAGGATGCTTTGTTACAGGAACTGTATGAAGGTACCGGCCAACCCTACTATGCATGCAGCCCAATGAGTGCCTCCACCAGAGGGGGGTGATGACCGATGACCGAGATCGATCGTGTCCCAGTCCTGTTCCCCTAATGCACACTGAAAATAAAGAAGACTTCTTTATTGCACACACTATCAAACTGTCGGGCCAAACGAGAGTTCACTCCAGAGAGCCGGAAGAGCTGTCTTTGTTTCCTCCTTCCTTACGTCTGATGCGCTCTTAAAGTGGCAGCGCACGGTGAAGGCTCCGTGCAGGATTTTGCGACTGGACATTTTTATATGTAATACATGGAATTATTCCTTGGGTAATAGCAACCTTTTACAGCTGTTTAAGTAAGACATCCCACATTACACCCTCATCTACCCCCTGTGGGTGAGACCCTCGGAGTGCCTTGACTGGTGGGGTGTGATGACCGACAATTGTGAATGGTCGTGTCCCGATCCTGGTCCCCTAATGAATCAAATCAGCAATAATAATAGTAATATTTATACTCATCTACCCACTATAGGTCAACCAAGAGGTACCGATGCAAGTCAAGAACCAACAGGACCTTGAACAGCTTATCCTCCCAAGTCATAAGGCGGCTAAATAGACTGCTAAATAGTAAACCAAGTAGCTACCCAGACTATCTGCATTGACCCTTTTTACACAAACCTTTTTGACTCATCACATACGCTGCTGCTACTGTTTATTATCTATCACTTTATTCCTAGTTATATGTACATACAGTATCTATCTACCTCAATAACCTCATACCCCTGCACATCCACTCGGTACTGTAACTCCTTGTATATAGCCAAGTTATCGCTAGTCATTGTGTATCTATTATTATTAAAGTGAGAGCATACAGACAGACTAAATATTTAAAGCCAGCGGGAAACACTTTAAATGTTCCTACAGAAATCCACTGACTTGGTCCATGTGGTCAAGACCCACGGTCACGTTTCTATTACTTCTCTATTTTCTTTCTCTCTGCATTGTTGGGAAGGGCCCGTAAGTAAGCATTTCACTGTTAGTCCACACCTGTTGTTTATGAACCATGTGACAAATACAATTTGATTTGATTTGACTTTGTTGTGCATGCTCAGAGACCCACGGTCTCTTGAAAACATGGACCAAATCAGGATCGCTGTAGGGGTCAATGGATTTCTGTAGGAACATTTAAAGTGTTTCCCGCTGGCTTTAAATATTTAGACTGTCTGTATGCTCTCAGTCTGTCTGCCAGACCCCACATGCTACAGTCACTACTGCTATACTGCTGGCAGAGAGAGACAGAGAGAGAGGAGGGGAAAAAGAGAGTGGGGAAAGAAAGAGAAAGTGTACAGGGAGAAAAAGAGGGAAAGAGAGATGGGGTAGACAGGGACTTGCAGGGGTTGGGCCTGTGGTGGGTTTAAAACATTTAGTGAAAATTGCCCCCTCCGTTTGTTTTTGTTGCTGACAGCTGAGGTCTTAACTCCTTGTCTGCTAGGACGGGAGGGGGGATGAGGGCAGCTGGCAGGCGTCTGGAGAAAGGTTCCCTATCTTGCACACACACATACGCTGACTGTAGCTATGCGGTGTAGACACGTGATAGAAGCCATGACATCTCGTAGACCCCCACAATGGTCTATTTATCTCTCTCATCTGATTCCTGCTCCACCTTTCATCATTTAATTTCCTTCCCTCCAACTTTCACCTCCTCATCCCCTCTTTATTGCAATAAGCCCCCTCTGCTACATGCTAGTCAGGTTTAGCTCTCAGATCAGCTGATACATAGTAATTCATATCAGACTTTACGCAAATTTTTCTCAAAATCACAAGTGTAATCACTATTGTATGTGTGTGTGCATGAGTGCAATTGTGTTCATGTAAAATGTGTGTGTGTGTGTGTGTGTGTGTGTGTGTGTGTGTGTGTGTGTGTGTGTGTGTGTGTGTGTGTGTGTGTGTGTGTGTGTGTGTGTGTGTGTGCGTGTGTGTTTGTGTGCGTACCAGAGAAAGTGTGTGTGCATGTGTATTTGTATTAGCCAGAGGAGAGTTATGGAGATGGAGTGAGAGTACATGTTTTAATGCAATGTGGCGTAGCAGCCATTAGTGCTGAATGAGCTGTGATATGTTTTCAAGAGGCTAATGAAGCATGTAATCTACCAGCAGTCTAATGAGCCCTCCATCTAATTAGAGCTGCCTGGGAATCCCACCAGCACACCGGATAACGCTAAGCTAACCCTCAGGGCCTGAGAGGGACAGAGTCTATGGGCCTGACAGAGAGAGAGGCTAGCACTATGGGCCCAAACTCCTAACCTTAGACTAGATTAGTTATCAGTAGTTATTTTAATGATAACGGGGGAATGTGTCATACATAATATATTATGGGTCAGGAAAAATATACAATACCGTTCAAAAGTTTGGGGTCACTTAGAAATTGTATTGTTTTTGAAAGAAAAGCACATTTTTTGTCCATTAAAATAACATCAAATTGATCAGAAATTCAGTGTAGACATTGTTAATGTTGTAAATGACTATTGTAGCTGGAAACGGCTGATTTTTTATGCAATATTTACATAGGCGTACAGCGGCACATTATCAGCAACCATCACTCCTGTGTTCCAATGGCACAATGTGTTAGCTAATCCAAGTCCATCATTTTAAAAGTCTAATTGAGTTCCTCTGTCCAGTGTCTGTGTTCTTTTGCCCTTCTCAATCTTTTCTTTTTATTGGCCAATCAGAGATATGGCTTTTTCTTTGCAACTCTGCCTAGAAGGCCAGCATCCCAGAGTCGCCTCTTCACTGTTGACGTTGTGACTGAAGTTTTGCGGGTAATATTTAATGATGCTGCCAGTTGAGGACTTGTGAGGCGTCTGTTTCTCAAACTAGACACACTAAGGTACTTGTCCTCTTGCTTAGTTGTGTACCGGGGCCTCCCACTCCTCTTTCTATTCTGGTTAGAGACAGTTTGCGCTGTTCTGTGAAGGGAGTAGTACACAGCGTTGTACGAGATCTTCAGTTTCTTGACAATTTTTCGCATGGAATAGCCTTAATTTCTCAGAACAAGAATAGACTGACGAGTTTCAGAAGAAAGTTCTTTGTTTCTGGCCATTTTGAGCCTGTAATCGAACCCACAAATGCTGATGTTCCAGATACTCAACTAGTCTAAAGAAGGCCAGTTTTACTGCTTCTTTAATCAGAAAAACAGTTTTCAGCTGTGCTAACATAATTGCAAAAGGGTTTTCTAATGATCAATTAGCCTTTTAAAATTATGAACTTGGATTAGCTAATGTAACAGTTTAGCTTCCGTCCCTCTCCTCGCCCCTACCTGGGGTCGAACCAGGGACCCTCTGCACACATCAACCACAGTCACTCACGAAGCATCGTTACCCATCGCGCCACAAAAGCCGCGGCCCTTGCAGAGCAAGGGGAACCACTACTTCAAGGTCTTAAAGCGAGTGACGTCACCAATTGAAACGCTATTAGCGCGCACCACCGCTAACCATTTCACATCGGTTACACTCATCCCCCTTTCGACCTCCTCTTTTTCCGCAGCAACCAGTGATCCGGGTCAACAGCATCAATGTAACAGTTTAAGTTTATGGCGTCCCCTCGCCCCGACTCGGGCGCGAACCAGGGACCCTCTGCACACATCAACAACAGTCACCCACGAAGCATCGTTACCCATCGCTCCACAAAAGCCAAGGGGAACCACTACTTCAAGGTCTCAAAGCGAGTGACGTCACCGATTGAAACGCTATTAGCGCGCACCACCGCTAACTAGCTAGCCATTTCACATCGGTTATAC
>NC_036853.1:13264895-13271398 GCF_002910315.2 Salvelinus sp. IW2-2015
AGTAAACAGTGTTCGTCTACAGTGTGAGAGTGTGTTACAGTGGAGTCGGTGGTACAGGGAGAGTGATGTTACAGTGAGAAGGGGTGGTAACAGTGACAGTAGTGTTACAGTGAGTGAGAGTGGTGTTCAGTAACAGTGTTGTTACAGTATGATGGTGGTGTACAGTGGAGAGTAGTGGTACAGTTGAGAGTGGTGTTTTACAGTAACAGGTGTTTGTTACAGTGACAGAAGTGTTACAGTGACAGTAGTGTTACAGTGAGTGGTGTACAGTAACAGTGTTTTTACATATGGAGTGGTGTTACAGTGAGAGTGGTGTTTACAGTAACAGTGTTGTACAGTGAGAGTGGTGCTTACACGTGAAGAGCGGTGTTACAGTGAACAGTAAGGTGTTAACAGTGAGAGTGGTGTTTTACAGTGAGAGTGATGTTACAGTGAGAGTGTGTTGTGAGTGGTGTACAGTGAGAGTCGGTGTGTTTCAGAGAGAGGTGTTTTAGTAACAGTGTTGTTACAGTATGAGTGGTTACAGTAGAGAAGTGGTGTTTACAGTGACAGTAGTGTTACAGTGAGATGGTGGTTTTCAGTAACAACAGTGTTGTTACAGTATGAGTGGTTGTACAGGCTGAGAGTGGTGTTACCAGTGATGAGAGGGTCAGTGTTACAGTGACAGTAGTGTTACAGTGAGAGTAGTGTTTCAGTAACAGTGTTGTTATAGTATGAGTGGTGTTACAGTGACAGAAGTGTTACAGTGAGAGTGGTGTTTCAGTAACAGTGTTGTTACAGTGAGAGTGGTGTTACAGTGAGAGTGTGTTTCAGTAACAGTGTTTTATAGTATGAGTGGGTTACAGTGACAGTAGTGTTACAGTGAGAGTGCGTGTTAAGTGAGAGTGAGTACAGTGAGAGTGGTGTTACAGTTTGAGCAGCGGTGTTACAGTGACAGTAGTGTTACAGTGAGAGTGGTGTTTTCAGTAACAGTGTTGTTACAGTGAGAGTGGTGTTTCAGTAACATGTTGTTACAGTGAGAGTGGTGTTACCAGTGACAGTAGTCGTTACAAGTGAGAGTGGGTGTTTTTCAGTAACAGTGTTGTTACAGTGACAGTGTGTTACAGTGAGAGTGGGTTACAGTGAGAGTGGTGTTTCAGTAACAGTGTTGTTACAGTGACAGTAGTGTTACAGTGAGAGGGGTGTTACAGTGACAGTAGTGTTATAGTGAGAGTGGTGTTTCAGTAACAGTGTGTTACAGTGACAGTGGTGTTGCAGTGAGAGTGATATACAGGGCATTGCTGCTCCACTTTATGCAATGTACTGTATATGCTGCTCTGCTATGTATCAATAATCACCACTATTAGTCAAGAAAATAATCACTGAGGTTATGGCACATCAGCAGTAGGTTGAACAGGCGGTCTTGTTTCTCTCAGGAACTGACTTTGTATACAGATGTATCCAGCAGTATCTCCACCCTTCCTCTCTCTATCTATCCATCTCTCTCCCCATCTGCTCCTTTCATCTTCAGTGCTTTTGTTCTTCAGAGAGCTCATCATGTGACTGTACTGTAAGAGCCAGACTGTTACTGTTACTGTTACTGTAGTGTTATGTAACATCCAGAACCCTGGGCCTTCTACTGTAAGGGACTGTGGCAGTATGGCATACACACTGGTGATCTGGCCAAGACAATGTTGTACACTTTTCCATGGACAGAATGACACAGCACCAGCTGATAGTAATTGGTTAAGAGCACACTCACAAGCACTTTCTCTTTCATTGGCCAACAACACGCATGCACGCACACCCACACACCCACACACACACACACACACACACACACACAGACCACCACACAACACACACACACACACACACACACCCACACACACACACACACACACCACACACACACAGCACACACACACACACACACACACACACACACACACACACAACACACAATACACAAACAAACAAACGACACACACACACTGCAACACACTTCTCAGTGAAGTGGTGGCTGGGCTGTGGCTGCTGGAGAGAATTCCAGGGGATGTTTTCAATAAGAGAACGTAGGCAGCAGCAAGGAATTAGCAAATGAGAACCTTC
Source organism: Salvelinus sp. IW2-2015 (assembly GCF_002910315.2). Classification (NCBI taxonomy): domain Eukaryota; kingdom Metazoa; phylum Chordata; class Actinopteri; order Salmoniformes; family Salmonidae; genus Salvelinus; species Salvelinus sp. IW2-2015. The sequence goes on from NC_036853.1 coordinate 13,266,987, forward strand.
TGAAACGCTGCTCTCCAACACCTGCCACACCACCTCCTCCTCATCAAAACTGATCATGAATATTAGTGTGTTATGTAGAGGTGGTGTGTGTGTGTGTGTGTGTGTGTGGTGTGTGTGGGTGTGTGTGTGTGTGTGTGGTGTGTGGTGTGTGTGTGTGTGTGTGTGGTGTGTGTGTGTGTGTGTGTGTGTGTGTGTGTGTGTGTGTGTGTGTGTGTGTGTGTGTGTGTGTTATACATGTGTGTCTGTAAGGGGACTGTGGCTAGTGAGGTGTATGTTGTATATCTATACTAGGTTATTGTACGTGTCTGTTTGTTCAGACTTTTGCTTAAAAAGAATAATATTAAAACAAAGAAAATTCAGTGCAGGTTTTTCCATTCTGTTGAAGCCATGGTCCTATTGTTCCACTCTAGATATCGCCTGCTTTGTCACAACGTCTCCCTCGTTGTCTCTTTCTTCTTCTCTTCTCTCTCTTCCTCATCTGCTCTGTCTGCTTTCCTGTCTGCCTCCATCCCCCTGTATCACACTGACGCCATCTCTCTCTCTTCTTTAACTCCATCTGCTCTTGTCTCACTCTATCTTTCCATGTGTCCCCTCCTCCCAGTAGGAACGTTTTATGGAAACAGAAAAGAGGACAGAAGGATAGGAGGAGAAACAAAGGGACACCAGTGAAAGACGACTAGAGGTCTTGCACTGATAGCTTTGTATTGTAATTGTACAGGTGTGTCAGTGTGTGTGTTTTGTTGTGTTGTGAATGTGTGTTTCTTTTTACTGTATCAGTGTGGGTGTATTATTTGACAGTGGTGCCTCTGTCCTGTTTTAGTGTCCACCCTGTTGGGCTGACGTGTCACTCCCTACCTCCCCTCTCCTACTCACCCCCTCCCCGTCCCCGTGCGTGAGACTGACGATGCACAGGCCCCGTCTCCCGTGTCGCTGGGGCTGGGGCTGTGGCGGGGTCAGCCTTTTTTGTCTTGCATACGTCTTTAACTCAAACATGTACGCACACAGGCACGGACACACACCACACACACACACACACACACACACACACACACACACACACACACAACACACACACACACACCACACACACACACACACACACAACACACACCACACACACCCACACAGTAGACAGGCAGATGCACACACACAGGCACACATACAAGGTCTGTCTGATATTAGATCCATCACAAGTCAGAGCTGAAGAGGTGCGATATTAAAACGTAATCTTTGCATCAGTCATCTCCCCATTAGCAGCAGACTCAGTGTGGAGCCCCATCACTTGTCTGTCTCCTATTCTCCTTACAGTCTCTATACAGCGCAAGGCAGCAGCATGAAAGTCTCTCACAAACGTTTTTTTGACATTATTAGATATTTTACATACACTACCATTCAAAAGTTTGGGGTCACTTAAAAGTGTCCTGTTTTTTTTGAAAGAAAAGCTAATTTTTGTTTCATTAAAATAACATCAAAATTGATCAGAAAATGCAGTGTAGACATTGTTAATGTTGTAAATGACTATTGTAGCTGGAAACGGCCGATTTTTTTAGGGAATATCTACATAGGCTTACAGAGGCCAATTATCAGCAACCATCACTCCTGTGTTCCAATGGCACATGTGTTAGTATAAACTGTAACAACACTGTTACTGTAACACCACTCTCACTGTAACAACACTGTTACTGTAACACCACTCTCACTGTAACAACACTGTCACTGTAACGACCACTCAGAATTTCTGTTGGATGGAGCAGTTATTTTCTGCTTGTTATGTTATGACTCCATGATCCGCTCTTGATTTTCATAAATAAGCGGATGCTGTGGCAAGATGGAGGGGAGGGAGGGTGCTGTGGCAAAATGGGTGGCCTGCCCAAACCACTTTATACACATATCGTTTAGTTTAATTACCCCCGGAAAGGTCATGAAACGGGATGGGTAACTCTAGAACGCCTTAACCTGGACGCCCGCTCTTTTCCTCCCGTTCTTGTTTTCTTTCTGTAGTCTGGACATGGTTCCTGTAGAACGGCATCCAAGGCAAATGCAGCCGGGAACGTTAATAGTCATCAGCCATATGGAAGGGAGGAGCTCTTATAAACACTAGTTCTCCTCCAGCTCTGCACTGAAGAGTCTGCAGCTGGGATGATGGAGAGGGTGTCAGAGAAGGCCCTGGACGGATGGGCCAAGACAGACAGACACAGACAGAGAAATACAAACAGACAGTGATGATACAGAGACAGAATTACTATGATTAATACAGAGACAGATGGACAGACAGATATGAAAGCAGAGACAGACAGAGCTGAGCCAATAAACTGACGATGGCAGAGTATTGTGTTCCCTTAGGCCTCACCAGTACTATGCTCTATGGCTAAATCTATAAGGTGCTCTGCATATTTATCAGGCAATTTAACACTTCATAAGTAAAGTGTTAGCAGAAGATGATGTCAGAAGGTGACTGTGAGATATTTTGATATCAGCTTCTCTGAGAGCTGCTTCAGGCGCCTGGGAGAGAACCTAGAGGAAACGTAGTTCTCCACGGCCTGGCGCTCGCGTGTCTGTACTCCTGGGTTACCGCTCGGTTACGGCCACGCTGCTGTCATGTTTCTCATCAGCTCACACTACCTGTCAGCCCTCACACACACACACAGACACAGACACATAGTCACACACACACACCGGCCTGTCAGCTGAAGGAACGCAGACAGACAGACAGACAGACAGACAGACAGACACTGACAGGGCTTGGGAGCTCGGATTTGAGGTATAAGTACTCGCATGTAGGGCTGGTGTAGGGTGAAAAGGGCGAGTAAATAGACCCTGATGTACGGGCTGGTGTAAGGGTGCAGTGGGAGGTTATATACTTCTGAGTAGGCTGGTGTAGAGTGGAAGTGGGAGGTATAGACTCTGATGTAGGCGCTGGTGTAGGTGGAGCGGGTATAGATGAAGTAGGTGAGTGGAGTGGTATACTCTGAAAGTGGGACTGGTGTAGGGTGAAGTTTGGACGAGGTATACTCTGATGTGGGCTGGTGTAGGTGGAAGAGGGAGGTAATTAGCTCTGATTTAGGGCTGGTGTATGGTGAGAGTGGGAGGTTATAAACTCTGATGTAGGGCTGGTGTAGGTGGATGGGAGGTTAGTATGACCTCTGATGTGGGCTGGTGTAGGGTGGAGTTGAGGTATATGTGCAAGGGCTGGTGAGGGTGATGGAGGAGCCTCTGGTAGGCTGGTGTGGGTGGATGGGGTATCGCGGATGGTAGGCGCCTTGGGATGGGAGGAACTCTGATGTAGGGCTGGTGTACGGTGGAGTGGAGGGTATAGACTCTGACTGTAGGGCTTGGTGTAGGGTGAAGTGGGAGGTATAGACCTGATGTAGGCTGTGTGTAGGGTGGAGTTGGAGGTCTACAGACTGATGTAGGGCTGGTGTAGTGAGGTTGGAGGTTAGAACTCTGAATGTACATCGGGCTATAGGGGAGTGGGAGTAATAGATCTTAATGTAGGGCTGGATGTAGGGTGAGTTGGGAGGTGTATGACTGCTGAATGTCGGGCTGGTGTAGGTAGTGGAGTATAGATGACGTGGTGGACGGTGAGTGAGTTTGTTTAGGGCTGGTGTAAGGGTGGAGTGGGAGGTATGAGATCTCTGATTAGGGGCTGGTGTAGGTGGAGTGGGAGGTATATAGCTCTCGATGTAGGGCCTGGTGTAGGGGAAGTGGGAGTGACCTCTATTAGGGCTGGTGTGGGTGACAGTGGCGGTATGACTCTGATTAGGGCTGGTGTAGGGTGGAGGTGGGGAGGTATAGACTCTGATGTAGGGCTGGTGTTGGGTGGAAGTGGGAGGTATAGACCTCTGATGTGGGCTGGTGTAGGGTGAGTGGGGGAGGTAGGACTCTGATGTCTGGCTGGTGTAGGGTGGAGTGGAAAGTATAGACTCTGATGTAGGGCTGGTGTAGGGTGAAGTGGGAGTATAGACTCTGGATGAGGGCTGGTGTAAGGGTGAAGTGGGAGGTATAGACTCTGATGTAGGCGCTGGTGTAGGGTGAGTGGAGGTATAGACTCTGATGTAGGGCTGGTGTACGGGTGGAAGTTGGAGGTATGACCTCTGATGTGGGGCTGGGGGTAGGGTGAAGTGGCCATATATACTCTGATGTAGGGCTGGTTGAGGGTGCGACGTTGGAGGGTATAGACTGTGATGTAGGGCCTGGGTACGGGTGGAGTGGGAGGTTGTATGACTCTGATGTAGGGCTGGTGTAGGGTGGAGTTGGAAGAGATAGGACTCTGAATGTAGGGCTGGTGTAGTGCCTGGCGAAAAGGAGGTAGTACCTGTGGCTCACATCTTCGTCATCTGTGCTGCTGGCTGTCTGTCTGTCTGTTCTGTCTGTCTGTCTGCTGTCTGTTGTCTGTCCTGTCTGTTCTGTCT
>NC_036853.1:13271498-13332820 GCF_002910315.2 Salvelinus sp. IW2-2015
AACCAGCGACAGCCCACCCGAACCTGAAGGATCTGGAGCCAGGTCTGGTCAATGGAGGAGTGGGCCAAAATCCCTGCTGGCAGTGTGTGCAAACGCTGGTCAAGAACTACAGAACGTATGATCTCTGTAATTGGCAACTAAGGTTTTTCTGGTTACAAATATTCAGTTCTGCTTTTCTATGTATCAAATACTTATGTCATGCAATAAAATGCCAAATTAATTACTTTTTAAGAAATCATACAATGTGATTTTCTGGATTTATGTATTAAGATTCTCCGTCTCTCAGCAGTTGAAGTGTACCTATGATAAAAATTTAAGCAGACCTCTACATGCTTTGTAAGTAGGAAAGCCTGGCAATTTGTCAAGTGTAATCAATTACTTGTTCTCCACTGTATTGACAGGACTACAGAAGAGGCTCGCTAATGCAAAGGAGAATTGGAATGACAAGTGGAGCTACACGTCTCGAATGTTCAGAAAGTTACAAACTTACGTTGCAAGAAATCTTATTGACTAAAAATGATACAGTGGCTGTGAAGTAGGCTAGGCTAGCAGTGGGCTGCGTTGTTTGACTTAGTTTGAAAGTGTAGCTGGCTAGGTAGGCCTCGGTAACTGGCTAGGTAAGCATGCTCGACAATTACTCAAAAAACTACAAAATTATCTTGACAGGCAAAGAAAACTATGTGCTAGCCTAACACTAACACTAACCAAGTCGTTGCGTTGTAAAATGTAATAGTCTCTACAGTGGCTGCTATTCGGTAGACCGGTAGACGTTGGCTAGCTTGGCTAGCTGGCTGCTAGCTAGCAGTGTTTCGCTACGTTAAGAGGGACGACAAATTAGCTGGCTAGCTAACCTCGGTAAATTACGATAATTAAGCTGTAATCTAGCACAATTATCTTGGATGCGAAGACAGCAAAAGACAACTATGTAGCTAACTAAGCACTACGCTAAACTCAAGTCTGTTCCGTTGAATGTAATAGTTTCTACAGTGCTGCTATTCGGTAAGACGTTGGCTAGCTGTTGGCTAGCTAGCAGTGTTTCCTACGTAAGGACGACAAACTAAGTCTGCTAGCTAACCTCGTAATTAAGATAATCACTCTAAAACTAAACACTCTATAACTACACAATTATATTGGATACGAAGACAGGCAAAGACAATATGTAGCTAGCTAACACTACACTAATCAGTCGTTCGTTGAGTGTAATAGTTTCTAGCCAGTGCTGCTATTCGTAGAACGGTGGACGTTGGTAGCTTGGCTAGCTGCTGGCAGATAGCAAGTGTTGACTATTTAGGACGACAATTACGATAATTTACGCAATTAATCTTTGATACAAAGACGGCTATGTAGCTAGCTAAGAAGAAATTGCTAGATCAGACAAATCAAACGCGTTGTAGCTATAATGAAAAGTTATACTACCTGCGGAAGGCGAAGTGCGAAATGGGCGAACCGCCGCTCCCAACCCGGAAGTGACCCTACACAGCCTAGATCACAGTCTATACCTCCAACTCCACCCTACACCAGCACCTAAATCAGAGTATATACGTCCACTTCACGCCTACACCAAGCCCTACATCAAGTATATACGTCCAACTTCACCTACACAGCCCCACATCAGAGTCTATACCTTCCCCAACTCCACGCAATACACCAGCCCTACAATCAGAGTCCTATACGCTCCCACTCCACCCTACACCAGCCCTACATCAAGTCTATACCTCCCACTCCACCATACACCAGCCCTACATCAGAGTCTATACTCCTCATTCCTACGCCCTACACGCAGCCCTACATCAGAGTCTACTACTTCCCACTCCACGCATACACCAGCCCTACATCAGAGTTAATAAATAAAAGAAAAACATTATATACATACAAATATAGAAATTTATTTAAGTATTTAATTAATTAATAAAATATAAATTTTTAAAGTATTTACCTCCCAGCTCGCCACCTAAACACGCAGCCTAGCATCAGAGTCTTACCTCCAGCTCACCTACACCAGCCCCTACATCAGAGTCTATACCTCCATTCCACCCTACACGCAGGCCCACATCAGAGTCTATACCTTCCAACCTCCACCATACACCAGCCTACATCAGAGTCTATATAAAAATAATTACCTCCGGCACTCCACCCTACACCAGCCCTAACATCAGAGTCTATACTCCAAGTCCACATCTACACCAGCCCTACATCCAGAGTCTATACCTCCCACTCGCACCCTACGCCAGCCCTAGCATCAGAGTCTATAACCTCCAATCCACCCTCCACCAGCCCTAGCAACAGAGTTATACGCTCCCACTCCACCTACACCAGCCCTACATCAGAGTAATATGCCTCCCCTCCACTCTACACAAGCCCTACATCAGAGGTATATACGTCCAACTTCACCTACACCAGGCCCGCACATAAGAGTCTATACCTCCACTTCACCTACACCAGCCCTACATCAAGAGTCTATACCTCCCACTCCACCCTACACCAGCCCTAACAATCAGAGTCCTAATACCTCCCACTCCACCCCTAACACCAGCCGCTCCATCAGAGTCCCTATACCTCCCACTCACCCTACACCAGCCCTAGCATCAGAGTCTATACCTCCAACTCCACCGTACACCAGCCCTACATCAGAGTCTATACCCTCCCACTCCACCTACGCCAGCCCTAGCATCAGAATCTATACCTCCCACCTCAACCCTACACCAGCCCTACATGCAGAGTCTATACCTCCCACTTCACATACACAGCCTACATCAGAGTATATACCTCCCACTCCACCCTACAGCCAGCTCTACATTCAGAGTCTATACCTCCAAACTCCACCCTACACCAGCCCTAGCATCAGAGTCTATACCTCCCACTCCACCCTACACAGCCCTAAATCAGAGTATATACCTCCCACTCGCACCTACACCAGCCCTACATCAGCGTCTATACCTCGCCACTTCACCGCCTACACAGCCTACATCAAGAGTCCTATACCTCCCACTCCACCCTACCCAGCTCTAGGCATCAGAGTCTATACGCTCCCACCTCCCCCTACACCAGCCTACATCAGAGTCTATACCTCCACTTCACCCTACACGCAGCGCTACATCAAGTCTATGCTCCAACTCCACCCTACACCAGCCCTACATCAGAGTCTATACCTCGCACTCCACCTAACCAGCCCTACATCAGAGTCTATACCTCCACTCAACCCTACCGAGCTCTACATCAGAGTTCTATACTCCCACTCCCCCCCCCCTACCCAGGCCTACATCAAGAGTCTATAACTGCCCAAATTCACCCTACACCAGCCCTAGCACAGAGTCTATACCTCCCACTCCCGCCCTACACCACCCTACATCAGAGTCTATACCACCTCGACTCCCCTACACCAGCCCTAAATCAGAGTTATAACCTCCACTCCACCTACACGCAAGCCTACCTCAGAGTCGTGTAGAAAGATGCACAAAATGGGAAAAAACTCAAATGAGGCGATGTTATCGACACAATTTTAGGGCAGTACCTCCTCAAAATGTTCTATATAGTCGCCATTTCCTTTCAGCGCTCAGTAGTCAACCCACTGCTTCTCCTAGCCTGTTCTCTTCTCCTCAGTCCTTACTTCTGGGCGGGAGGACTGGTTTGGTTCAGCTTGTTATCTGTGGTTCAGTGGGTTCGCAGGATCCCAATGAAACAGCAGCCAGTTTTAATAAAGAGGAAGTATCTTCAGATTTTCATCAAGGGTTATTTCCTCCACCGGTTTACTGGAATGCTGGTCATAGATGTATTTATTAGATGAAAATGCAACTCATTACTCCTAATACACTACAGTGTGTACACTTGTGAACGCACAGCTATCGTACACTACTGTATAACCATGCACACACACACAGCACACCACACACCACACACACAGCACAGCCACACAGAACCACACAGCACACACACACACACACACACACAGCACACACACACCACACACACACACACACACACCACACACACACACCACACACACAGTAACTGTGGGCAGCAGGCTGGTTATTGCGGGGCAGTGGCTTGTCGCAAACAGGGTAGAAGGAGCGAGGGAGTGAACAAAATGCTCCCGAGGAAGGAACCAGGGCGAATCAGCATTAATCATGGCAGTATGGTGCAAGCACTAAGCACACACCCAGGAGACTGCACAGCCATCTACAACATACGCACACTCCCCTACCATCCCCAGGACACATGGCAACTTCAGGAAACATCTAGCCAGCATTAGTGTGGAATGATAATTGATACAAACATCTCATGGTTTTCAATTTTTCGGATTTGGAAGGGACTTGCTTGTTGTGTGGCTCGTGGTTAGATGTGATGTGTGTGGTGTGTGTGTGTGTTGTGTGTGTGTGTGTGTGTGTGTGTAGTGTGTGTGCGTCGTTGTGTGTGTGTGTGTGTGTGTGTGTGCTCGTCCGTGCCTGTGTGCGTCTGCGTGTTTGTGGTGTGTGTGCGTGTGTGTATTTTAACTAGTGTTTCTACATGCGCAGAGATTGGGAGACCATTGAAGACTATTATTGTCTGCACTGTCCCAGTTTTCAAAACAGAATTTCAAAAGCACATAGGATTGAGACATTTTGACCATGAAACACACATTAACATGGGTAAAACACTAACCAGAAACAAACGCTGATATCTCCTTTTCTCACTCGCTGTCCGCCCCCACAACACAGACCCACACCACGACACACACAACCAGAACTCAGACAACTGTGCAAGATGTAGATGTATACTGTATCCGTGAGCAATTCCTTGCTCCATGAGATGTTGGGTGAGTAGAACTGTAAGCTCCTCCTCTCCTCTCCTCCCTCTCTCTCTTCCTCCTCCTCTCGATCTCCTCTCCTTCTCTCCTCTCCTTCCTCTCCTCTTTCTCCTCTCCTCTCCTCTCCCTCTCCTCTCCTCTCCTCTCCTCTCCTCTCTCTCTCTCTCTCCTCCTCTCATTCTCCCTCCCCTCGCTCTCTACGCCCCAAATTTAAGTCTTTACTGGTGGCTGGGAGAGCTAACGGTGGGCTGAGGTAGGGCAGCACTGTGAACATTGGCCTCCTCTTCAGTCCTGGTCTCCTGTCGCTCTGGCGGCCAAACCCACCTCTGAACTGTGGGCCATAAAGACAGGCTAATCTATCATTTATACTGTCGCGCGTCATCCACCTGCAGCCACTTTCAGCTCCTATGTCAGTAGATTAGCTTCAGTGTTGGTGAAAAAGAACGAACACAATGTTTCTGTGAGCACAAAGAGGTCAGTGATGGGGTCCCATAGAAGTCCCATAGGCAGAAAAGAAAAAAAAATCTAGGTTGAGCTTACCCTCCTAAAATTCTAACGCTAACCAGTAGTGGTAAAATGTGAAACTGACCTTAGATCAGTGTTCTATGTGGTTTAGACTGGACTCATAACCTTACAACCTTCCATTTGACTCCCACTGCAACCAAAGCAAAGAAGAAGGTCTGGGAGGGGTTTTCGCTGATGGAGGGCGGAATGGGTGTGATTTCGCTCATTCGTTTGTAGATGAGCTCTGGCGGAAGTAGTTGTCAATCTGAGGGGGAGTGCTGTGTTGTCTTCTCATGGGCGGCAGGGACACTGTTGATGAAGTGGAGGGAGCTGAGAGAGAGAGGGGGGATAGAGAAGGGGGGGAGGCGGGGGGCGAGAGGCGGGGAATAGAGAATGTAAGAGAGGGAGGGGAATGGGGAAGAGAAGAAGAGAGTGGGAGAGGGAGGGAGAGAAAAGGACAGTGGGAGAGGGAGAGAGAGGAAAGAGGAGAAGGAGCAGAGGTGAAGAGAGGGAGAGAAGAGGGAAAGAGAGAAGGACAGAGTGGGAGAATGAGGGAAAGAGGAAAGAGACAAGGACAGAGTCGGTGAGGAGGGTGTTAGTGACGTCCTGGCACACACAAGTGCTGTGTGAGACCTGGCTGGAGAAAGTGTTCCTGAATTTGTGCCAGCGTTTGTTGCATGACAGCCTGATGGAAAATGACACACCTGCTAGACTAAAAAAGAAAAAAAAAAAAAAAAAAAAATATCACAACGAAAGAAGTAAACAAAAAACAAGAAAGAAAAAAAAAACATAAAAAATGAAAAAAAAAAAAAAGAAAAAAAAAAAACTAAAAGAAAGAAAAAGAAAAAAAAAAAAAACATAAAAAAAAAAAAAAAAGAATATAAAAAAGAAAACAAAGAAAGAGAGAGAGAGAGAGAGAGAGAGAGAGAGAAGAATGACACGGCTCTACTCTGCTGATGTGGTGTGTGTGTGTGTGGTGTGTGTGTGTGTTGTGTGTGTGTGTGTGTGTGTGTGTGTGTGTGTGTGTGTGTGTGTGTGTGTGTGTGTGTGTGTGTGTGTGTGTGTGTGTGTGTGTGTGTGTGTGTGTGTGTGTGTGTGTTTAATTGGGGTTTGATTGATTTACAGCAGACAGCTTCCTGGCAGTAGTCAGCTCTTGGCCAGCTCAGAGGGATAGGCAGTCCATTAATCTGCAGGGATGATCAGGGGTCCAGGAGGAGCAGGAGGGGAGGGGGGTCTGGTGTTTAGAGGGGGGCCTCAATGGCCACGGTTACAGAGTCCCTGCTCTATTATAAAGCTGCTCTGAAAGACACACACACACACCGGGGGCCAGGAGGCAGCAGAGCAGACTGCATCTGAGCCCCATCCCTGTGCTGTTCTCTGGGAGTATCCTGTTCACTTCCTTCCAGCTCTGGGGTCAAAGCATTTGTTAGGAGCAAGTTCCTCTCCGCTTCCTGACCAGAGCTACTCCCCCCAGTGGAGATGGAGGGAGTGATGGGGGAGGAGGGAGGGTAATGACAGGAAGGGGTTATCAGGAGAGAGGTCAAAGGGAACAGGGCTGTGCGTGGGCTGTGCGTGCGAGAGAGAGAGAGAGAGAGAGTCTTGTCTCTTGGGGCGTTAAAGACTGATTGCCCAGAGGGCCTTGTAAAGTACTGTATGATGTGTACTCCACTGTACTGTATGTCCTGGACACCTGTAGCTGCTGAACACACTGTGTCTTATTGAGTAGCAGCACTAAAAGTCATGAGGAGGACTGGAGAGCTGCAAGCCAAGGGAGCATGAAAAGCTTCTAATCACGTACATGTGCGTGTGTCTGTGATGGGTTGCGCTGAGACATAGATGGGTCAGCTGTCGTACTCCTGTTAGCATGCAGTCTCTATCTCACACACTCCCCAAAACACTCTCACCCCTCTCTCCCATCTCACACTCTCATAATCTCCTCTCTCTGTCTCTCTCTCACCAATAATCTCTCTGTCTGTCTCTATCTGTCACCTCTCTCTCTCTCTTAATCTCCTCTCTCTCTCTCTCTCTCTCTCTCTCTCTCTCGCAGTGCATGCTTGGAGTTTTTTGGAGTTTGAGTGTTTGGTGTGGAGGGCTCTGTCCTAACTTCAAAGTTAGGGTGGAAGAGGACAGAGTTAGTTTCCTGGGGTTTGGAAGATGTGGTGTGCGCGATGGCTTCTCAGCCTAGCACGGAGGAGATGCTGTCGATACGGCATGAATTCAGGTGTGTTCCTGAGAATAGAGTTAAAGTGGAGGTGGTTCTGCTTGCATTCGGTGAACAGGTATGAGCTGAATTTATAGAATGAACAAAGCTGTGGTTGTGTTCATGAAAAGAGCAAATTTGGTTGGTAGGCTAATTGCTAGTGGAATATTTGTAAGGGTGTGTTGGTGCCAATTTCACCTCTTTCTACCCCTTCGACAAGGGTAGTAGTTGCATGAGGAGAGTATAGTGGGGAAGTGTAAGAGACTAGGGGGGAGGAGGAGGGTGTCAAGCAGAAAAGGAAAAAGGGTGTGGTCAAAAGCACCATGGAACCTTTTCCTGGTGTTGGGGGGGAGGCCCTGACCAGAGAGGAAGGGCAGGTGGTCAGGATGGGAGATGGAGAGGAGTAAAGTGAATCTGAGGAAGAGGACGATGAGGAGTTATTTTTTTCAGACTTCTCTTCAATGGGTCCGGAGCTGACAGCCAGTCAAGCAGAAGGGTCAAAGTACACGTTGAGGGAACTGACAAGGTTACTGAATGAGACCAAGGGGGAAAAAAGTTAAGGCTTTTTTTCTGATCCAAGAAAGTTTGTAAGATCAGTACAACATGCTATGAAAAATGAGGGGCATGGTGTCCTCTCACCCAGGAAACAGTTTATGTTGAGGAAGTGGGTCACAACAGTCCGTAAGGGTCTACCTTCAGACACTTTAGATGTATAGTTTCTTTCTGGCACTGGGGCTTTTTGAGCTTTGCTATTGGTCTCTTTCTTTGCTGGCTTTTCTCCCACTTCTTATGGAGAGTCTTCGGGTAGGCTCGCTCAATATAAATGGCGCCAGAGATGTGGGAAAGAGGAGTGTGTTGAGTGAATATGTAAAACAAAAAAAAGTACAGGTGTTGTTTCTGCAGGAGACGCATAGTGAATGTGGTGAATGAAGTCGATTGGGGGCTCTGGTGGAAAGGGGCAAGTGTATTGAGCCATGGGACAAATTTTTATGCAAAAATTTGCTCCTCATAGGAGGTGTGTAGGGGTAGGCTGCTTGTTGTAAAAGCAGAAATGAACAACATGGGTGTTGTCTTTATAAATGTGTATGCACCTAACACAGGGAGAGAGAGGGGGGGTTCTATTTGGGTCTTAGACAGGAACTCTCACAGGTAGCGCCTGAGGAGACGCTGGTGGTCGCCGGGGACTGGAACTGTACAATGGATTTTACGAAAGACAGAAATGGGGAAGAGCCTCATTCAGTGTCAGTGGGAGTGTTAAGGGACATCATTAATCAGTTCGACCTAGTGGATGTTTGGAGAACTAGACATCCCAACACAAGACAGTATACATGGGTGAAGGTTTTTGGGGCTAGGGTGGGTGCAGCCCGACTTGATCGGTTTTACATGTCCAGGAATCAGAGCAATAGACTGTTGGGCACTACCATTCTCCCAGTGGGTTTTTACATGTCCAGGAATCAGAGCAATAGGCTGTTGGGCGCTACCATTCTCCCAGTGGGGTTTTACATGTCCAGGAATCAGAGGCAATAAGACTGTTGGGCGTACCATTCTCCCAGTGGGGTTTTACATGTCCAGGAATCAGAGCAATAGGCTGTTGGGCGCTACCATTCTCCCAGTGGGGTTTTACATGTCAGGAATTTCAGAGCAATAGGCTGTTGGGCGCTACCATTCTCCCAGTGGGGTTTTACATGTCCAGGAATCAGAGCAATAGGCTGCTGGGCGCTACCATTCTCCGAGTGGGGTTTTCAGATCACCACATAACCATGGCTCAGCTGTCTATTTCACCAGGGCCCCGGGCTCCCTATTGGAAGTTTAATGTAAAGCTCTTACAAGATGCCACTTTTTGCTTAGGTTTCCAGACCTTTTGGGAAAGGTGGGGGCAGCGAAGAGAGGCGTATGAGTCTCTGAGTCAATGGTGGGATGTGGGGAAAGTTCAAACTCAATTTTTCTATCAACAGTATACAGCTTTCTCATCCTCAGAGGCTAGGAGAGTATTGGGGGAACTCGAGCGTAGTATCAGTGAGGAGGAGGTAGAGATGGTGGGGCAAGGCAATGTAGGCCTCCAGGCTAATTTAGCTGAATTACGTAGGGACCTGGGTAGTTTTTTCCAGGTTAAAGCAAAGGGAGCACTTGTAAGAGCTAGGTTCTCCATGCTCAAGGAGATGGATGCTCCCAGCTCCTTCTTCTTTGGTTTGGAAAGACAGAGCGGTGAAGCCAAGGGTATGCATTGTCTACGGCTGTCTGATGGGCGGGTGACCTCTGTGGTGGGAGAGATGCGGGAACGGACTGTGGAGTTTTATACTGAGTTGTATAGGGCAGAAATGTGTGATCCTATGTGTGCTCAGGTCTTGTTTGAAGGCCTCCCTAAGCTCTATCTGGCACAGAGGGATGAAATGGACATTCCTCTGTTGTCCCATGAACTGGTAGAGGCCGTAACCCTGATGTCCCCCGGTTGTGCACCGGGGGTCGATGGACTCCCAGTGGAGTTTTATAAAAAATTCTGGGGAATAATTGGACAGGACTTCTTTTGCGTGTTACATGAATGCGTCGGGGTAGGAGAGTTGCTGATGAGCTGCCGTCGGGCGTCTCTGACTCTCCTGCCCAAAAAAGGGAACTTGTATGAACTTAAGAACTGGAGGCCTGTGACATTACTCTGTGCGGACTACAAGATATTTGCCAAGGTCCTCTCTAACAGACTGAAGTCCCATTTAGACTCGATAGTACATAAGGACCAAACATATTGTGTACCGGGATGCTCAATCACGGACAACTTGTTCTTAATCAGGGGCATGTTGGACTTGTCGAGAGGTTCTAATGTGTACTTTGGACTGGTCTCTTTTGATCAAGAAAAGGCTTTTGATAGAGTGGACCATGAGTATCTGTTTAATGTGATGTCTGTGTTTGGGTTTGGGAAGAGTTTTTTTGACCTGTGTGAAGCTGTTGTATGCTGGGGCGTCATGTATGGTCAAGGTGGGAGGGGGGCTCAGTAGACCAGTCTGGGTGAGATGGGGCATTAGACAAGGATTCCCTCTATCTCGGCGGTTATATACACTAGCCATTGAGCCTTTTTTGGGACTGCTACGCAAGAGACTGCAGGTAGTGTGCTGGACAGGCATGGATGTGGTGACAGGCATAGCAGTGTCAGCATATGCAGATGATGTTTCTGTGATGGTCAGGATATGCAGGCACTAGAGAACAGTCTGAAGGTGTACGAGGGAACTTCATCAGCTAAGGTAAACTGGGGCAAGAGCAAAGCTCTGTTATCTAGGGCATGGGGGGATAAGGCCCCTCCTCTGCTTCCAGGGGGTTTGCAGTAGAGTTGTGAAGGGCTTAAAGTGTTGGGGGTGTACCTGGGCTTGGAGAGGTGGGTCAGGAAGAACTGTGAGGGGCTGTTACAGGCAGTGGTGTTAAGACTGGCCAGGTGGAGGTGGCTCCTGTCCCAAGTGTCATATAGAGGGAGGGTGCTGATAATCAACAGCCTGGTGGCATCTTCCCTTTGGCATAGACTGGCTGTCCTCAACCCCCCCCCCCCCTTTTTCTGGTCGGGCCATCACTGGCTGAGGGCGGCAGTGTTGTACATGACCGTGCACGAAGGAGGACAGGGCCTGGTGGAACTGGAGAGCAGGATGGCTGCTTTCCGGCTAAAGGCGGTGCAGAGACTGCTGTACCATACTGATGTTGGCTGGAGGGAACCAGCATGCGCAATGCTGAGGAGAGCTGGAGGATTAGGGTTGGACCGGCAGCTGTTCGTCATGAAGCTGGAGAGGCTGAGTACAGCAGGTCTCTCAGATTTTTACTCTGCAGTGCTGAGGGCCTGGCAGCTGCTAAGGGCCACACGACAAGGGGGTGTGGAGCCTGGGCTGTGGGTGTGGGAGGAGCCTATTTTCTACAACCCAGCCATCCTTTTGAGATCAGTTCAGTCGGCCACCCTGCAGAGGCAACTGATGGCAGGGGGTTTACAAAGGCTGGGTGACCTGCGACTGCTGGGATAGGAGGGGTGGAAAACCCCGGAGGTCCTGGCACAACAAACAGGAATAACGTCTCTTAGGCTGCTGGAGAGATTCCTGGAGGAGGTCCAGGAGGCACTGTCTGAGCCGGTAAGGGGGGTGTTTGAGCGGCCAAAGGGGGAGGGACCACCAATGTTTCCGCCACTGCAGGTGACGGCAGAGACTGGAGACTGGCAAGGGGGTCTGGAGGACTTGTTAGATTTAACACTCCGAGCCTGAGGGAGTTTGAGGGGGTGGGAGGTAAAGCCCTCTACAACCTCTGCGTTAAGGTTAGGAACATTAGAAGCCTAACAGGAGTGAAGGCACATCAGTGGCAGGGGGTATGTGGGGCGGAGAGTATGGTGGGTTTTAGATGGAGGGTGCTCTACAAACCCCCAGTACCAAAGAGGTCAGGGGACCTCCAGTGGAGGGTTCTTCATGGAGCCCTGGCCACTAACACCTGGTTGGCACGGGTTGAACCGGGAATCGGGCAGGGGTGTCCTTTCTGTGTAATGAAAGAAACTGTGATTCGTGTGTTTTCTGTGTGCACCAGGTTAATGCCATTAATGTCTCTGTTGGAATGACTGTGTGAGAGGTTGGGGGTGGTTTTTACTGTTGGGATGTTTATAATGGGGAACAAGTACTTTAATAAGGAGAAGGCCAAATGTGTTTTGTTGAATTTTCTGTTTGCTCAGGTGAAGTTGGCTATTTGGCTAACAAGGAGGAACAGGGTCAAAGGTGGGGGATAACAGACCCTTTACTAGTGTTTATTGGGATGGTCTCTGCGCGCCCTAGGGTTGAGTTTGACTTCTATAGAATGATAAAAAGTGTGGAGATGTTTGAGGAGATATGGTGTGTTGGGGGGGCTGTCTGTATAGCTGGGGAAGAGTTTGGATATACAGTGTTAGAAGTTGGTGTGTTTTTGGGGGAATTGTGATGTTGTTGTATCATGTGGTAGATGGAAAGGGGGTAGCGTACACTATGCAGTACAAGAGATTATTTAGGTGTTTTACTTGTTTAAGGGGCCGGCGATGAGTTTTTAAATGAAATGAGAAAAGTTTTCATAAAGAAAAGACAAAAAGTCGACGTGCACTGTATGCCAGATCTTTTTTTTATTTTATTTTACTTATTTGTACTTTCTTTGTGTACACTACAATAACAACAAAGTATAAAAAAAAGAAAACAAAAAGTCAGTCTCTCTCTCTTCAATACTTGTCTACTCTCTTCTCTAAGATCTGTTTTCATGGCACGATAGTAATGTGGTTAAACAATGATTATTGGTTGTATATGACATTTGTGTGTAACCAACGACAATTAACCATATTTACTTTTTGATTACAGCTCTGATCTCTCCTTATATCATGCTATCTTTTACAACTCATGCCTTCCTCTTTTAATACCCCTTTCCCTCATTATTCCTCCCCCCCTCTCTCTCTTGTTGACTCTACTTTTCTCAATTTTGCTCTTTTCTCTCTTCCTCATTTCATTCTTCTCTCTTTCTTGTTTTTTTTTTCTCTCTCTCGCTGTCTGACTCTCGCGCCTCTCTCTCTCTCTCGATCTCTCCTCGTCGTCTCTCTCTCGTCTCTCTTCTGTCTCTCGTCTCCTCCTCTCGTCTCTCCTCTCTCTCTCTCTCTCTCTCGCTTCTCTCTCTCTCTCCTCTCTCTCTCTGTCTCTCTCTGTTCTCTCTCTCTGGACTGCGTGGGTTCTGTGCGTTGGGACTGGAGTGTGAGTGTCTAGGCTAGAGAGCGAGAAGCCAAGAGGACGGGGGCGGGGGCGGGGGCAGGCGGGTGGCGGGGGGTAAAGAGAAGGGGAGGGAGCCCCATCGGTTCTCTGATGAATGAGGACCGCTAGAGCGTTTAATGAAAACAGAGAAGAAAGAGGTGGCCAGTTGGAGGGGGGGTGAACCACATGCAGATAACTTATCACAGGAAAGCCCATTAGCTGCAGTCTATCCTGACCGCTCAGGAAATGTGAAATGACAGGGAAACATTTCCTCCCTTCCTCACTCCTGGTTGCAGCCCTGGCCAGGGCCTCCGTCTGCATTCTCTCTTTGAACGTCCTAATTGCTCTACACCCTCTGGTGGATTGGCCTGCTCTGCTACGGCTGAGGCGGAGGAATGAGTAGGGCCCTCCGTGTTGAAATCCATTAACCTCTCCCGCCTGCGGCCCATCAGGCCCCCAGTAGATGAAGACTGAGCTGGGAGAGCATGGGGCTGGGGATTACTGTCCATTTATCAGGGAACACCTGCTACTCCGGTAGAAAGTTCATAAGGCCTGCCATAGATCAGCACAGCCAGGCACCGCCATCAACCATTAGATGGTTATAGCATGTGGTATGGAATGTTAATATGTGTTATTATTAGATAATGACCCCAGGCTCACTGGTCTGATTTAGCGGAGGGACACAGGAGACAACTGTAGGAGACATGGTCTTTAGGGACCAAGGATACAGAAGAGAATGTCTTATTCCATCATTTGTCTGGCCGTAATAATACACCTGTGAAGGTAAAGTGATGTAATATGCTGAAATGATCCTAATTAGATGTTGCTGATGTCGTGATCACAGATGATCATGTATGTGCCATCAGTCTGACAACATACATAATGGTACAGTGTTCATGAATGTTGAAATATGACCATACCATAATTGGTATGTCAATACAGGATTTATAGTACATGATGTGTGACGACTATAGTGTGTGGTCATAGTAAGTCACTCCTCTAAGTCTGGGCTTGATTGTTAGTTCAATCGGGTGTGTTAGTGCTGGGTAGAAACAAAAGCCTGCATCTTCAGGACCAGGATGGAATAACATGACTTTAGCCCCTTTCCGTCTTCCAGCAATGGTGGATGTACCTGTGAGGTGTCGTGGTTGAAGATGATGGAGCTGAGGTCTCCACAGTTGTAGTGTGTGATGAGGTCCTCGGTGGTGTAGGAGCCCTGCAGACTGCCTGCTCTCACACTCTCATGCTGCAGCAGGGTCTGGTTCAGGGCAAACAGCACCTGCAGAGGGAGGAACTATTAGGGACTTGGCAGTGTGAACAATGACAGCATAACAGCACACTGTTAAAGTCTCATTTTGTTGTGGCTCACACTAACACAGGCATACTGTAGTGGAATTGTATGATTGGTAGTTTATAGAAGTTTCTTTCCATTAGTTTCCTAACGTTGCCCATCATGTGCAGACTGGCTAAAACAGACCACAAGAGGCATCGCAGAGCTCCATTTTCTCCACTTCTCCTCTCTCAGGGAAAAAGAAGGGAGAGTGGAAAAGAGGGAGACTGTCCCTTTAAAAATAGCTCTCTCAGGGCCTCAGCACCATAAATTTACAGCCCCCATTAAAATAAAAAGTAAACCCTCTTTAGAGAGAATTTATGGTGTGCAGCAGCCAGCGGGAGCTGCGACACTGCAGCTGTCCCAGACACCAGTGGTTAACAGTCCCAGCTCCCGCCCCCTCAATCCCACGGCCGCCTCTGACTGGCCTGGCAGGCCCCAGCCAGCTGTCAATCAGGGCTAAGCGTTCTGACAGGAGCGCTAGGTGGAGGGCGTGAGGAACAGAGTGGTTTACTCAGAGTACAGTAGATTGAGTTTCACACCGTCTCACATTCCGCCCACTAACACATTCATGTCCTATGGTGGTGCGGTCAGTTGATTTGCACCGTTGATTACATACGTATGACTGCATGTTACATCACCGCTGGTAACTCCTAAACCTAATTGCCTCCACCAGGGTTAGTAAAGGAAAGTGATGGCTATACCGTAAATACTGATGGTCGACATCCCGACCGCATGATTTGTGTGTAGGCTTAAGGCCTACAGCTGCACAACTGATCTACCCTAAGTCAACACACTGGTTATATGTAATAATTCACAAAATGATGTTATGTTTTTGCAATCACTTATTGAACTCATAAATGCCTTATTGTATTGTCTTTTTGAATGTTGCTTAAACTTTTTGTTACCTTAACAATGAGCTGAGCACACCCAAGTTCTAAGCTAAATTTTGTGACTCTCTTCTTTCTCAATTTAGCTTGAGAAATGTTTCTCTCTCTCTCTCTCTCTCTCTCTCTCTCTCTCTCTCTCTCTCTCTCTCTCGTGTGTAGTCTGAGGTCATTGTATTTGCTAACCAGTCTTCGAGGCGGTGCCTTAGTAGTGTGCCTCTGTTCTAATGAGGGGAGACAACACTAGAGAGCTGACAGCATGGATGCCTCTCTCTCCCTCTTTCCCTCTTTCTCCCTCCCTTCTTCCCTCCCTCAGTCCACTCTTTAACCTCTTCTCATATTTCCCATTGCATGCAAGCAACCCCAGGACCTCACCCAGCCTTTCTCACTGCAAAGAGAGCGGTGAGCAATCTTATTTATTTTATTAGACGTGTTTCACAGTCTATTTTCAGCCAAGGGCCCAGCGCCGTGCTGTCATCCTGCCAAAGCAGTAATCCCAAAATGGGCCTTGATCAAACCTGCGGCCTTAACGGTTAGTGCTGAGCAATTTAGTTTTTAAAAAACATTGAATGCATTGTGAAATAATGACATTAAAAGGATTTTAGAGCTTTTTAATGGAAATTCCAAAGCCCAAAATAGTGAACATTCAATTGCCAAAACATTGAAAATATTCCATTGTCTCTGTCACAGTGTTTTCCACAAGTACATTGAGTAGCCAGCCAAATAGAAATAGTAGCCAGCCAAATAGAAATAGTAGCCAGCCAGCCAGGCCCAAGGAGCTCTATTTTGGTGGCCTCTGGTATATACTAATGCTTAGATTCCATCTGAAATACACTGCAAAATTTACCTCCCAGATTGAAAACATTTGTTGTGGTAATGTGTAGAAAGACATTACTTTACAATTTAAATGACTGAAAATGTATGAATTCAGTGTATTTTTAGCTGTTTTGGATATTGTCTAGGTTTCTAGTTCTAGTTTCTCTTTTATTAATTTTTTTTCAGGCTGAATCTGGTAATGAATAGTGTGGCTGTTGAACAAGTTGAGGAGACTAAATTACTTGGTGTTACCTTAGATTGTAAACTGTCATGGTCAAAACAAATAGATTCAATGGTTATTACAAAGATGGGGAGAGGTCTGTCCGTAATAAAGAGATGCTCAGATTTTTTGACACCACACTAAAAAAAGCAAGTTCTACAGGCTCTAGTTTAGTCTAATCTTGATTATTGTCCAGTTGTGTGGTCCAGTGCGGCAAGGAAACACCTAGTTAAGCTGGAGCTGGCCCAGAACAGAGCGGCACGTTTTGCTCTTAATTGTAATCAGAGGGCTGATATAAATACTATGCATGCCAGTCTCTCTTGGCTAAGAGTTGAGGAGAGACTGACTGCCTCACTTCTTATTTTTTATAAGAAACATTCATGTGTTGAAAATCCCAAATTGTTTGCATAGTCAACTTACACACAGCTTACCCACCAGACATGCCACCAGGGGTCTTTTCACAGTCCCCAAATCCAGAACAAATTCCAGAAAATGTTCAGTATTATATAGTATTATACATTGCATGGAACTTCCTTCCATCTCATATTGCTCAAATAAACAGCAAACCTGGTTTCAAAAAACAGATAAAGCAACACCTCACGACACCACGCCTCTCCCCTATTTGACCTAGATAGTTTGTGTGTATGTATTGATATGTAGGCTACGTGTGCCTTTTTAAAAATGTATGTAGTTCTGTCCTTGAGATGTTCTTGTCAAATGATGTTCTGTATTATGTCATTCTGTGTTATGTTTCATGTTTTGTGTGGACCCCAGGAAGAGTAGCTGCTGCTTTTGCAACAGCTAAAGGGGATCCTAATAAAATACCAAATACAAAAATACCAAATATTGTTCCTGCTGTGATGATTCACCATCTTCATCGAATGTTTTCATAATTTATCTTCAGATAATCGCCAATAAGCTTAGGCCTCCCAGTAGCCTATGCAAATTAGGGAGCCAAATTAAGGACTCTCTCATCGATACGATTTGGTAGGCTATACTTACTGACTGACAATGCAATACAATGGACATTTACTAACGTTACTAACGTAACTATGGCTCTACTAATTCCTGAAGACTGTCAATGTGGTTGAAAGCATGGATTACATCCCTCGCACTCCGCGTAGTTCGAGTAATAATAACAAGAAAGTCATGCTAGTGACGTGACAGCATGGGAGGATGTGCCCCCACGGTTCATATAAAACCGTACATCAGACCACGCACTCAGAGAATTTTCTTGCCCAAAGATTCCGAGTGACAGGAAAGTACTGACGGTCAACCAGGTATTCGTAGAACCATAGTTACATTCGTAACTTTTGTTCTACTTCATACCTTTCAGAACGTCAGTACGGTGAAAGTATGGATGAGTCATACCAACAAGGTCGCGAGGAATTGCACTACTAACCTCTGATTAATGCACCTGTGCCACTGGAAGAATGGCAGACCTCATGGTGTGGCAGGATGTGACGTTGACCTTTTAAAATCTTGAGAACGTGCAGGGCGACGACCAGGTAGCAGTTGCGCATATCTCATTCAGGGGGACGCCTCTCAGTGCAGTCGAGGATGTGGCTACACTTCTGGTCGAGTGACATATCACACCTTCTAGGACAGGGAACCCTACACCCTTGTAGGGCTGAGTGATGACATCCACAACCCAGTGTGAAAGCCACTGCTTGGACAACGCAAGGCCTTTTGACTTACCACTGAAGCACAGAAACAACTAGTTTGACTTCCTGTAGTGCTCCGAGGCTTGCATATAGCGTTTGAGAGAACGGACTGGACACAGGAGATTTGCTCGCTTGTCCTCCTCCGCATTCTGGAGAGGACGGGGGCAGTAGGCCAGCTCAATGGCTTGAAAAAGGCTGGATTGGGCCATAAGGTCACAGCTAGGTCATCTACCTTCCATCGTAGGCAGACAGGACCCATAGAGAGCGTGTGGAGCTCACTCACACGTTTCGCTGATGAAATAGCTAAGAGGAAAGCTGTTTCCAGAGAGAACCATTTTATGTCCAGCTCCTCCGTACGCTCGGTAGGGAGGGTTTGTCAAAGCCTCCAAAACTAGTGTCAGATCCCAGGATTTTGCGAGGACACCCCTGAGGGGATGCAGACGGTGGACACCGTCTTGCCGATTTTCCATCGCTGCCTAAATGGTTAGCCGATATGGCTGAGGCATACACATTCAAGGTAGAAGCAGAGCAACCTGAGTCCAATAAGTACAGAGCAGGACATCGGTTCCTCAGCCCTTGTAGAGCATAATTCGATAAACAGCTTACAGCAACCAGCATACATCATCCTGGATGATGGGGGTCTGGCATTCTGTAACATCTCGATAATAGCAGGATCGCAGCAGAGAGGGTCGGGCTCTTCCGGGGCCACACCCATAGCTGTAGTTGGTCTGGGCTGGGATGCCATATCCTGCAGTGAGAGCAGGTCCTGTCTGTGAGGGAGCTGCCATGGCACCCCCTCCAGAAGACGGAGGAGAGTTGGAAACCAAGGTCTCACTGGCCATCTGGGGGCTACAAGCAGCAGCCTGTGCTAAGCCTGAGAGACCCTGTGTAGCGTTGCTAAGATCAGGGGGGTTGGAGAGAAAGCATACAGTAGGTCCTCTGGCCATGTATGGGCTAAGGCATACATGCCCAGGAGGGCTCTTGGACTCTGCCAGCAAGAACCAGAGGGAGCAGTGGAATGTTTGCTCTGAGGCGAACAGGTCCACATGTGCTGCCATATCCTCGTCCCTACTTGCGGGTTTTTGATCCCCTGTAGGTGGCGGGAGCTCAGGGTTGTGGTCATGTATCTTGTGAAGATTTGAGGAGCCAGGGAAAGGCCGAAGGGTAATACTGTGAACTGGTATGCCTGGTCATGGAAGGCGTACCGCAGAAAACGTCTGTGTTCCCGTAACACAGGAACGTGAAAGTAAGCATCCTTTAAGTCCAGGGACGTGAACTATTCCCATGCGGCTGCGGTCCGGAGAACATGTGACATGAGAAACGGGAGAACATTTGGGAAAACCTGCTTTGGAAAAAACTGCTTTAAATCCAGACCTGGACGGAAGCCTTCTCCAGGAGAGATGTAATCTTGTTGTTGAGGGTGAGTCAGGCCTCCCTCTGCCCTAACTCTGTGATGCCTGGTTTCTGGGCTGTGGGTTCCACAGCGGTGTAGCCTGACTCAGCTGTTTTCTACGTTTAGGCCCGCTCATCCGCGGGGCCGAAGAGCAGACCGGGGACCACTGGGAGCTTTCTCAGCATCCATTTGGAGTTATCGGACATTGGGGCTTGGGAAATCCAGACCTGGCAATGAGTCACAACTAGGGTGGACATCAGTCTGCCTAGCAAACACTTGAAGAGATGTGTCATTCAGGTTGCAGAGGTCCAGGTCTGTGTGCACTGGCTGTTGCATCCTGTTCTGTGCTAGCATGAGCACTGAGAGAGATCGCAATGCGGGCCATGCGAGCCGTTGTGTCATAGGCCCATGACAGTAGCTCATCTGTGGCCCTGCAGGTCTGGGGCAGCGGGCATCATCCTTCAGGGTTTCATCTGGGGAGAGCATCGGCTCTTCTATGTATTCATCCACCTTAGGCATATGGTCCAGCCCATGTTGTTTGGCATTGCACATGGCAGATAGCATCCTACTATCCTTGCTGTGGTGGGTGAGAGCCCGCGGGTCAGCCCAGCTTCGCTAAAGGATAGCTGCAGGGGCTGTGGCTTGAGGGTCATCAAGCTTAGCTAAGGCCGCATGCAGGACAGCAAGTAGTGAGGCTACTATGAAATAATAAAATAGTTGTGCATATTACAAAGTTTTTATTTGATTACTTTATTATTTTTAAATCCTTAGTCATCATCTAATCTCTGTTCAGACAGTAGCAGCCAGCCAGCCAGCCATCTCTGTGTGCTCCCCATACTGTACTGTCTTTAGTCATCCTATTTAGCTAGCCTGCCTAAGTAGGCTAGCCTGCCTAAGTGTGCTGGAAAGCTGTCTGACTAAATCATGAGGCATACTTTCACAAACTGTCTCTATCCTTCTTTCTCGTCATTGTTGTGTACATTCCTCTCTCACACTTTTACGCCTTACGTAGCCGGAAAGAACAGGCGCAATGGATTGTGGTCATTATATTAGCTTATCATCAAGGACATCAACCACCCAAGTCACTGCCTGTTCACTCCGCTATCATCCAGAAGGCAAGGTCAGTACAGGTGCATCAAAGCTGGGACCGAGAGACTGAAAAACAGCTTCTACCTCCAGGCCATC
Source organism: Salvelinus sp. IW2-2015 (assembly GCF_002910315.2). Classification (NCBI taxonomy): domain Eukaryota; kingdom Metazoa; phylum Chordata; class Actinopteri; order Salmoniformes; family Salmonidae; genus Salvelinus; species Salvelinus sp. IW2-2015. The sequence continues at coordinate 13,292,186 of NC_036853.1, forward strand.
AGACTGTTAAACAGCCATCACTAGCACATTAGAGGCTGTTGCCTATAGGCATTGACTAGAAATCACTGGCCACTTTAAGGAATGGAACACTAGTTACTTTAATAACGTTTACATGTCTGGCATTACTCATCTCATATGTATATACTATATTCTATACTATTCTACGGTATTAGTCACTTAATAATGTTTACATATCTTGCATTACTCATCTCATATGTATATACTGTATGCTATACTATTCTACTGTATCTTAGTCCGTTCCGCTGTGACATCGCTCATCCATATACAGTATGTATATAGTCTTAATTCATTCCTACTTAGATTTGTGTGTATTTTGGGTATATGTTGTGTCATTTGTTAGATATTACTTGTTAGATATTACTGCACTGTCGGAACTAGAAGCACAAGCATTTCGCTATACCTTCAATAACATCTGCTAATCAAGTGTACATGACCAATAACATTTGATTTGATTTGATTTTAATCAATGACCACATTTCTGGGCTGAACTAGGTTGAATATTTGCTTACTGAAAACTACAACTCCCTTCAGCCCAGCATCCCACATAGTTCTTGACTTGATTTCTATCCTGAATTATTTGATTTCTCCCTAGAGAAACGTTGTGTTGGGTTCACAAAAAAATAACTAACTAAATGGAATTCAAGTAATTGAACCATCGTTGGTCAATTAGTTGTTTAATAACCAAAACCCCCCTGAAATGTTGGTTAATCGCTCAGCACTAATAACCGCAAATATGCTTTCATTCCCCCGCACACCTCATACCTCACCAGGAAATTCCAGGACCCCCTGCCGGCTCCATAATGACAATCCCTCACATATTTATTTCTATATCGCGTGCTTGCTTTATTGTTTTCATTTTTCCTCTGGCTGGCGGGCTGAGGCACAGATGCGCATTGGCGTTGCCCAAGCCCTTGACCCACATGGCTCTCTGCCCGCCCAGGGCTTTCTACGGCTGCCAAGAGCAACACCAGAGCAGGCCCTGGGCAGAGAGAGGGCTGGGGCTGGGTGCGGGCCGGGGTGTAGGCTGGCACAACTCAACCTGCCAGCCCCTCTGGACTGCTGGGAGTTTCCTTAAACACAGCAAACTGCACCAGACACTCTGGACCTGGTGGAGGAAGAGGGGAGGAGAAAGAGAGAGAGAGAGAGGGGAGGGCTGTGAGTGGTCTGGTAAGTCAATATTGTTCTCACACTGCGGAGACTGCACATCTCTGTGCTCTTGCCATAGCGCCTGCACTTTGATGTGTTGAATGAGTGTGTGTGTATGTGTATGTGTGTGAGTGTGTGCGTGCGTGCGTGCGTGCGTTGTGTGTGTGCGAGTATGAGTGTGAGAGTGTGTATGTTGACGGACAGAGTGGCTGTCCTTCAGATGAAGTGTCTCTCTCTGCCTAAGGGACAGGCTGAAACAGGCTAGACCACAGAGGCCTGACATAGGCCATCACAGCACTTCACAAAGGTGGAGGGTGATTACGTGATGATCTCATGGAATTTAATACCACACTTTACTTCATACAGGTTACTCATCACAACACCTTCATGAGATCCTAATTAAGTAAAGATTGCATAAAGAACAAAGCTGGAAAGAGCTCCACGCTGACAGTCTTGGAACGCCAGTGAAGCATTCCAACATTTACTATGTGATCAGTGGAAAGAAAAAAACGAGAGAAGGTGCAGAAAAACAGCCATTTATCAACACGTGTACATAGAAGCAATTGACCTTGAAGTGTATTAAACCCTGGCTGTTTGTTAGAATTTGTGTTCCTGGTTTTACGCCTAAGACTTTTACGTTGTTATAACATGTAATGAGTAGGTGCTGGTGACAAGGTGTTGGACAGCTCGCTCATGTCATCTACCTCACTTCCTTTCCTACCTCACTCCATTTCCTCCCTCACTTCCTTTCCTACCTAACTCTCTTTTCTCTTTCTCTCTCTTTCACTTAAAAATATTTGGTTTGTTAACTCTTTATTCTCTCTCTCTCTCTCTCTCTCTCTCTCTCTCTCTCTCTCTCTCTCTCTCTCTCTCCTCTCTCTCTCCTCTCTCTCTCAAAATTCAATTCAAGGGCTTATGCATGAGAAACACATTGCCAAAGCAAGTGAAGTAGATAAGAAACAAAAGTGAAATAAACAATAAAAATGTACAGTAAACATTACACTCACAGAAGTTCCAAAAGAATAAAGACATTTCAAATGTCATATTAGGTCTATATACAGTATTGTAACGATGTGCGAATAAAGTACAAAGGCGAAAATAAATAAAGATAAATATGGGTTGTAATTACAATCTCTCTTCCCCTCTCTCTCTCTCTCTATATATATATATATACACAGTATATACATCTTTTTTTCTCCACTGAGGAATGAGGCACCCTTCTACCCTCTCAAAGTACATAGACGGAACAAAATAAATGAGAAAGAGAGGGAGATAATGTAAAACAAATAAGGGCAGGTCATAATGGAAGCATGTGTTATGCAGACGTAGGTTTCTCCTCTGTAGAAGTGGGCAGGGTAAGGGGCATCATTAGTGGAAGTGGACCGTGGGTCTACGGTGCTTAAGATGTATGACAAGCATGGAGAGACCTGCCAGCATCAGGCAAGAGATCTTAGAAGGATCTGAGAAGTCTGCTCACAGATATTTAATTACCACTGATCGAGGATACATAGAGAAACAGCTTCAGGCATTCTTCCTCTCCACTGCCTGCCTCTCTCTGGGAGCTCCTTGAGGTGGTTGTGTTTCACCAGCAGACCCAGCACCCCTGACCCAGGAACATGCTCGGCTGGGCTCCGCTGGGAAGGAATGGGGCTTAGCCCAAAGGGGATCGGGTTCAGAGTGTCCTGAGACTCTGGGGGTGAGTGTGGCTGTAATAACATCCAGGGTTAGCTAGGGTTGGGAAACCAGGATCCAGACATCTCATCATACACACATCCTCCTGAGTAGTTCCACTACGGCAGATACTATAGGACCTGTATGTGTACGTATGGTGCGTGTGGGTGCGTGTGGGTGTGTGCGCGTCTGGATGTGGAAGAAAACCTGTGTATCGCTGCCTTTGAAAAGACACCAGGGCACAATCCCCTAAACTCCCATAGACTCCTGGCTGATCACAAGACAGACACAGTAAAACAAAGTCTGAAAAGTCTAAATTTCCTCTTCTCACTTCCTGTCTTTATGATCTCTGCTTGATGCCTGTTTGTCATACTGAGCAGGTTATTGAGGCTCTTTCAAAACCACTGTCGTCTGATCTTTTACGTTTAGTCGGAAACGGAGATTTAGTCGGAAATGGAGATTGTGACACACAAGACCACTTCAAAGTTGTCTTTACATTCTCTGGTAGCTTCACAATTGTCTTCAACAGTAGCCCTCATACATTATATTTTTTAGGTAACCCTGTATAACCTGTCAGTGCTATAAAACCAACATGTAAACAAAAAAATGTCTTCAAATGTGATTTTCCAACTTCCAAGAATTGGCTAAATATTTTGACAACCTCTTGGCACCTCTTTTGTGTAACTTTCACTTATTTGAAGGTAAGCAATGCTTTCAACTGATAGCATCTGACAATAGCAACAGCCAGGTCCCTTACACAGTCTTTACCCTGGTTAGTACCCTATCTAGACACACACACACACACAGCCATACCATACATACCAGCTAAAACTTTTGTCCCTTCTATACATTTTTTGACAATCTTTCCGGTCAGCCAGCCTTTCCGGTTTTGACTTTCCCTTTCTCTCTATCTCTCTTCTTCCCACTCTGTCCTTCTCTCTCTCTTTCTCTCTCTCTCTCAGCCCAGGAAATCTGGGGATTACCAGGGGACAATCCCAGTGGCAGTAACTTGGTGCTCCCAGCATCTACAGAAAGCCTCCCTTTCTTCCGTCTCCTCCCCCTCTCCCTCCTGAACCAGGGTCTCCGGTGCTGAACACTGCAGGACCCTCTCAGCCTGGCGGGGGACAAATCTCATCATCCTTCTCTGTTATCCCTCCTTTTTGACCTCCTCCCTCGGGCAATCTCTCCGTCTCCTAGCCTCCGTTCCTTTCCCTCCTTCAGTCCCCCTCTTTCTCCCAGTCCAAACTCAGGCCTAGGCTCCACAGCCCCTCTCCCCGGCCCCCCTAGTCCAGTTAATAAGAACCTGTGGGGGGATCGGCCCTGCTCTCTTTACACTTGTCCACAAACAAACCCCGCTGTTTGACTTGGCAGCCCCATTACAACACCATTCATCTGTACTTTCCTGCCAGCCTGAAAATTCAGAAAATAATAAAGTGTCGTTTGAGCTGCAGAGCAGCTGCCTCTTCACCATGAATACCCAGGAATGGTGTGAGAAAAGAGAAAGAGAGACTCGAATGAAAGAAGAAAGAGAGAAAGGGGTGAAATAGTGTTCAATCTTACTCTCTGTCAGTACTGCTGGGGGCTGAGGTAAGCGGAGGTGTAGAGAAAGGAGCAGAGGAAGATAGCGGTACTGTGGTTAGGTCACAGAAACACTTGACCTGTCTAAGCTACTAGCCCACAGCTTACAGTCAATGCTGTACTGGGAGCACACTGATCCATAAACATTCTGAAGATAGCTCCTCTTATCCTAGGGAAAGATCTTATTGAATCCCATCGGATTTATCTGCCCCAATTAAGATGTGTGATTCTATCCGAACCATATGAGTGGGTTTCATTCCATAGTCAGAAAGACCAGGGAGACTTCTGCATGTATAAAACATACAGCTCCAACCCACAGACCACTTCCCTCTTATCTCGCAGCCTGCTTTGGTTCATTTAATAGCTTTAGACAGTGTAATTCCCGAAGAATGATTTGTATTTCTGAAAAGTCCCGTGCTAAGGTCCTGCTGAAACATGAGAGTAGCACCTAATCCTCTGTATGAAGATAAATTGTGTCGTGGACCCTGAATCTTGGGAGTTGCAAGGCAGGCTGCTAGAGCAGCAGTATGGGAGTAGGACCAGTCCCTTTACAGGGCTGAATTCCTCTGAGCTTTTCCTGAGTGGTTCCTGTCACCATGGCTGTGTGTGTGTGTCTGGAGCCAGTGCCAGGTACAGCTCATCTCTCACACACAGCTCAGATGAAGTGTTAAGTGAGGTCATCATGCCTCATACATCTGATCTTGGGCCTGTGTCAGTTCCGATTGGCGTTACTGGACCCTGGTCTGACTGATAAGCAGCTCTCTCAATTTGCACCATTCTGCCTGGGTAGTGTACAGTAAAGGCCTATGGCATGGCGTAGCATTGAAATATCTGCAGCATTTCCATATAAAAAGAACATGATTGAAAGGCTATTATGTATGAGTTAATGTATGTGTGTAGTGCATGTGTGTCCATTTGTAAGAGAGACCATGAGAGAGGAGGTGGGGGAGTCCTGTAGAAAGGGAATGTAAGAGTGAAGAGAGATAGAGAGATAAAGAGAGTGAGAGAGAGACAGATAGAGAGAACAGAGAGAGAGAGAGAGAGAGAGGGAGAGAGGAGAGAGAGAGAGAGAGAGAGGAGAGAAGAGAGAAGAAGAGAGAGAGAAAGAGAGAGAGAGAAGGAGAGAGCAGCCATGTGTTATAGTTAGCAGGAGAGCAGGATCTGACTTCCATGTAGAAACCCCCCCCCCCCACCATCCCTCCATCCCCCTCTCTGATCCAGTCTGGAGCACACAGCTGGCCCGTAGCACTGCCATCCCCCAGCCACCTCTCCATCCAGACAGACCTGGATCCTCCACACAGTTATACACACATCACTCACCCTCTCTCTTCATCCCATTCCTCTCTTTCTTCTTCTTTTGACTGGTTGCCTTCTCCTTCCCAGCACTATCTGTCTGAACCCTGTTTACTTTGCTTTCATCTACTCTTCATCCTTCCTGCTTTCTGCTCCCACTCTGTTGTATGTGTGTGTTAATACTGTGTGTGTGTGTTGGTGTGTGTTTGTGTGTGTGTGTGTGTGTGTGTGTATGTATGTTGCGTGTGCGTGTTATAGATTATGTGCGTGCGTATGTGTGTGTGCGTGCGTCAGAATTTTTGTGTGCGTGCGTAAGAATGTGTATTTGTGTGTATGTGTGTTATGGTGCGTCAGTGTGAGTACAGTGTAAAGTGCTGTGTCTGTCTGACCGTAGCAGATAGCAAAACGGAGAGGGCAGACTCTGCTCCCTCAGTCACGGTTCCCCCAACACTAAACACTAAAGCAGCGTAATCCCAGACAAACACCACCATTTCACGGCAAATCAACGGGGAGAAATGTCAGATTTCACGGAGTACAGGCAATCTGGAGAGAGGCGCGTGCCTTGAAGGCGGTGAGAAAAACACATCGAGACAGTATGTGAGTGTTGTGTACTTGTGTGCACTTGTGTCAGTGCACGTGTGTAATAACGAGCACATAGTATGTTCCCTGGGACGGTGTGTGTGTGTGCCTGCCGGCCTTGTGTGTGCATGTGTATGCGTGTGCGCTCGGTGTGTGTGTGTGTGTGTGTGTGTGTGTGTGTGTGTGTGTGTGTGTGTGTGTGTGTGTGTGTGTGTGTGTGTGTGTGTGTGTGTGTGTGTGTGTGTGTGTGTTGTGTGTGTGTGTTGTGGTGTGTTGTGTAGGGGAGTTTCAGGGGGAATCACATGATGCCTAAGGGTCACGTTGCCCCGTCATTTTCAATGTATTTTTATTATATTTTGAAAAACTTTCTGTCAGCACATCCGTGAAGAGAGAGAAAGAATCATCTCCCCAATGAGAACAAGCTGTCTGACGACAGAGCGTGAAGAGGGAACACACAAATCCTGTTCAGCTCTCCGCAGCCCGTCGACGGCCTGCACTGTGGGGAGCGCTGGGAAGAACCCCAATACCTTCAATAGAACTGCTTTTTCCTGACGGAAAATATTTGTGGGTTTTCTTGTCTGCCTCTTACTGCTGTGCCCCCTACCTTCATAGCCCCCTCCATCACCTAGACACACACACATATGGCAGATCTGATGAACATGTGTGTTTGTGGTGTTAGCTACACAGGAATGAGGAGTGTCAGAGAACCCACTGCTGTCAGATCCTGTCCTCCTCATGGCCTGGGCCTAGGATACACACACACATGTTCCACTGACAGAGGAAACATCATGTCACCTCCTGCCATAGCTCTCTCTCGCCTTCTCTTTCTCTGTGTCTCTCTATCCCCCCCACTCTATCAGTCTCTCCACCCCCCCCCACCCACTCTATCAGTCTCTCAGAGGTCTCATCCACCCCCACTCATTCAGTCTCTCCAGAGGTCTCTCCACCTCTCCCCCCCCCACTCTCTCTGTCTCTCCACCCCCCCCCACCCCACTCTATCAGTTCTCTCCAGAGGTCTTCACCCCCCATCTATCAGTCTCTCCAGAGGTCTCTCACCCCCCCACTCTAGTCAGTCTCTCCACCCCCCCCACCCCCCTCTATCAGTCTCTCAGAGGTCTCTCCACCCCCCACTCTTCAGTCTCTCCAGAGGTCTCTCCTCCCCCCCCCCATCTCTCTGTCTCTCCACCCCCCACTCTATCAGTCTCTCCAAGGTCTCTCCTCCCCCACTCTATCAGTCTCTCCAGAGGTCTCTCCACCCCCCCACTCTATCAGTCCTCCAGAGTCCTCTCCACCCTCCCCCCCCCACTCTCTCTGTCCCTCCACCCCCCACTCTATCAGTTCTCTCCCAGAGGTCTCTCCTCCACCCCCCCCCCCACCATCGAGGCTCTCCAGAGCGTCTCACACCCCCCCCCACCCCCACCCCCCCACCTATCAGTCTCTCCAGAGGTCTGCTCAAAAGTAGCTTGGAAGCAAGTGTGAATTGAAAGCAGATGAAGGCGGAAATAACAGCCAGTATGAAAAACAGCCAGTATGAATACATGCCAGTATGAATAAGAGCCAGCATGAATCCCAGACAGCCAGTATGAATACAGCCAGTATGAATAAAGGCCAGTATGAAAGCATTTGTATTCTTTAAACTCCAGTTAAAACACGGTACACTTGAGCCTTCTCCTTCCACTTCTGTCTCCCCCCCCCACCAAACACACCCCACCCTCACACTCGGTTTTCCCATCCGATCATCCAGAATCGTCGATCCAAGACAGGGAAGCCAAGCCAACATGCATGATGGACAAGCAAAAACTGAAAGATACTCGAGAGACAGATGGAGAACGATCAGAGGGAGAGAGAAACAGCAGGAAGAGAGAACCAGACAGACAGAAATGACCGGAAGAAAGAGGAGAGAGAGGTAGAGCAAGGGGAGAGAGGAAAAAAGAGATTGAGAAAAAGGGGGGAGAAGGATATGAGAGTTGAGAAAGAAGGGAATTGTAGGGAGGAGAGAGTGAGAAAGAGAGATGAAGAGATGAAGAGATACAGAGAGTTGTATCATGTGAGTTATCCAGCCAGAGAAAGAGAGAGAGAGTCTCCGTGGCTCCCTATATAATTAGTCCACAACTCGTCCCTCATGCCCAACACCCTGAACCTACTGTAGCATCAACAGCTCTATTACACCTAGCCTAAATACAATGTTTACCATAACCTGTATACACCTTAGCTAGTGCCTACGCAGAGCCCAAGCCCCTTAGACACAGCATAAACACAAAGCTCTCGCCTGGCCATGTCCTCTCCAACACCCAGCCGGAATAGTACTCTCCCCCAATACTCTCCATACCCAACGTACACAGAAGTCTGAGCCAGGATCCACTATAAGAGAGACACTTGGAGTCCAGACTCTTTAGGCCTGTTTGAAATGGCAACAACGGGAGTAGAGTAAATCACATTGGGCAGCGACCACTGATGGCTCTCCCATTCATGATAATAACACAGTCATAATTCTGTGGATCTGCTTGGTGTATTAAAACTTATTTGGACAGGAGGGGTCCTATGGACATACTGTAAGAGAGTATTATGAACAATAGAGATTTGCCGTAGGGGGTTGCTGTACTGTATGTTGGTGGTGGTAATGGTGTCTGGTCAGAAGGTAAAATGGGTCGTGGACACCCTTGCAGCGCAGTGCTGGCTGTCGGTGAGAACAGAGCTGGATGTCAAATCAGAGCTGAGGCGTTTTACTGCTCTCATAAGCCTCTAATTATTTCATAAATCTTTAGTTAGGCTCTGAGTTGTGTTGCTTGAGCTTTATCCAAGAAGATTTAGAATGTTTATGTAATCTCTCTGTCATTTATTTATGAGAAGTTTGATTTCTTCCCCTGTTTGGTGGTATGTGTGGATATGGGGAGAGTTTGAGGGAAGCTCATGTTCTGTTTGTTGTTTTGTCTGTCTGGCCTGCTGTGTCAGTGTACAGTATGAGGGTATGCGTCTGGGTGAGGTGGCGCATACAGGCTCCGGAAAAGTGATGATAACAGAAGGGCATAAACATTTCCCAACCCTGCTCTACCTTCTTCTACCTTGCTCTACCTCGTCCTACCCTGCTCTACCATTTTCTACCCTTCTCTACCCTGCTCTACCCTGTTTTACCCTGTTCTACCCTGTTTTAACCTGCTCTACCCTGTTCTACCCTGATCTACCCCATCTATCCTGCTCTACCCTGTTCTACCCTGCTCTACCCTGTTCAATCCTGTTTTACCCTGCTCTACCCTGCTCTACCCTGCCCTACCCTGTTCTACCCAGCTCTACCCTGTTTTACTCTGCTCTACCATGCTCTACCCTGCTTTACACTGATATACCTTGCTCTACCCTGTTTTACCCTCTTCTACCCTGCTCTACCCTCCTCTACCCTGCTCCACCCTGTTGTACCATGTGCGACCCTGTTCTACCCTGTTCTACCCCTTCTACCCTGCTCTACCCTGTTTAACCCTGTTCTACCCTGATCTACCCTGTTCTATCCTGTTTTACCCTGCTCTGCCCTGTTCTACCCCGCCCTCCCTGTTCCACCCAGCTCTACCCTGTTTTTCTCTGCTCTACCATGCTTTACACTGATCACCCTTGCTCTACCCTGTTTTACCCAACTCTAACCTAACTAAAAACAACAGCCTTGTTACTGTGCCTTTATTACATTATCGATTTCTCTCTACTATTCAAACACGAGTAGTTGTATAATAAAGAGGAGCAGTTTGAACCGTTTTAAAGAAACATTTGAATCTCTACCCTGTTCTACCCTGTTATACCCTGTTTTACCCTGCTCTACCCTGTTCTACCCTGTCTACCCCACTCTACCCTGTTTTACCCTGCTCTACCCTGTTCTACCCTGTTCTACCCTGCTCTTCTTCTGTTCTGCTCCTGAGACATGAGCTACATCAGCTCTGATGTCTGCCTGGCTCCCCACAACAAAACCACAGTTTGGTAAATAGTGACGCCCCTGCCCCAGCCAAACACCCCCTCCCTCCCCGCATTCATAACCTCCCACAGCCTGGAAGCGAACCCCCCTGGCCCGGAGAAGAAACTGCTCACTATGCAAAAATACGATGATGACTAGGATTGCAATTAGTAATAGTTTTAGCACCCCTTTCTATTTGGAAAAGCATTTTGTTTGGACCAAAGCTGAGAAAAGCTCTTGACAGGAAGAATTGGTGCAGTGTAAACACAAAGCCTACTGAGGCGCAAGGGCAGACGCGGTGTAGCGCTGAGGAGCTGTGGTCGGGAGGCCAACAAAATCACAGGTTTGTGGCTTTAAATGGGCCGCTAATCATCTCCCACGTCTACAGTCCAAACAAACCAGGGGAAAAGCACAGAAAGACAGGCGATGTAAGCAAGATTGGYACTCCTCTGTAGTAGGGCAGAGTTCTCTGTTCTAAAACCATGAATTGAAGAGTACAGTACAGTGAGGATGAATGGACAAACAGCAGAGGTTGGTCTAGTATTTGGGTACTACAGAATGCAACCACATCCATTGTTGTTGTTGGTAAAGTCTCACAGCTGTTCTCCTCAGGGTAGTGTTCTGGGATTCTGGGGTAGGGTTACCTGGTATGGACCCAGCCCTTCTGTGTGTACAATAGTACACCTACAGTAAGAGTAAAGTTGGGCTGCCAAGTTTCTGCTGATTGCATTCAATGAGTCGTTCCCTTCCTGCTCTGGAAAGGAGGGTTATGTTCCCTACAGCAGAGCAGCCAGGCCAGTCAGAGTCAATCACCCAGTCACAGGTTCTGCACTGTGCAGCATCATACATTTCCAGACATTAGGCCTCTCAATGTGGGAGCTATAAGGGAGGCTGGATGGAGATAGTGTAAGGAAACATATAGGCAATTACCAACGGTAACAAGGGAGGTGTCCTTTAGGGGTTGAGTTACACGACTCAGCGGTCAGTGGAAAATTGGTATTGTGTTTCTGCACCACACAGGGTTGTACCAATGGAGTAGGGACACACAGGCTTTCAAGTGTGCCTACATATGAGTAGGTTTGATCATGCACATATGTAGTGTGGTTTCCTATTGGACCATACAGAATCGCTGAAGCTACAGTAGACCTCTGTTCATTTTGAACAAACAGCTATATAGAAGCAATGACCCCTAGCTGCTAGGATCATGTGAATCAGTGTGTACTACCACACTATTCTTTACTGTTGCATTCTGTGTCCTGAGAAGGGCTGATACGCAACTCCATCTGGCTCCCATGGTGCCTCTGGCTCCTGTGTCACCTCTGGGTACACACATCCTCCCTCCTCTCACTCTCACCTCCCGGACCCCACTCTGACCCTGTCCAGACCCTGATGCAATCTCTCCTCAGATATGAGTCCTATTGTCTGCCTGGGCTGGCCCCGGGGCCTGATTGTCTGCCTGTGCCGGGCCCGGGGCCTGATCTCTCCAGCCACCACCCCTCCAGCCAGCTCTCTCTTACACTGCTCCCTCTAATAGTCCAGGGTCTCACCACAGAGGAAGTCATTTCCCATCAAAGCCGCTCGCCGTTTCTAAAACACTTTATTTCAGTGTTATTGTAAGGGAACATGACTGTTCTGGGGTATAGAATACACGGCTGTGTGTGTGATGTGTGTAATGTACTCTGTACTGCTGATGTGGTGTGTTTTTACCAACCCTCTTCCTCGTCTCCATCTCAGCACATTCCCTGCTGGGCCCAAGCCCCTCTTTATTAACATTGGCTTTTATTAGGTGGTTGTTGTTTTAATACCGGGAACCTTTTTTATTTCAAAACAATTAAGCCTTGAAGTTGATTTAACAAACTGTAGTACAGGCTTCTGTATTACATCAGAGAGAGGGAGGTTTCAGAGTGGAATCAGCCATCTGTACTATGTACAGGGTCCAGCACACATGGTCACATAGTCACGGGAAAACAAAATCTGTCACAGAGCTGCATTCCGATGTTGTTTGTGACCATCTCCAGAGTCTGTCAGTCTATGAATGTGTGTGACTGTCTTTACTGTGAGTAAAGACAGTCAAACTGCGAGTGCATGCATGTGTGAGTGTCATCAACGTGCTTTTGTGAATGTGTGCGTGTGTCCCAGGCTGAGAGTGGTCACGGGTGTGTGGCGGTGGTTGTCGTGGCTCCACGCCGGCCGTCTGTAGAGCATTAATGACACAGCCGTGCCCCGTACACACAGGCATGTTGACCACAGCTGTTAAACAACCATGTTTGCTGGAGCTCACATTAAATGCTGGGGCCTTATACAATGCCGGGACGGGGGCGGAGGGGAGAGGAGGGGAGGGGGGTGGATGGGGGAATCGGCGCTCCAACACTGCTGCATCCTCCCACAAATAAGTACCCTCATCACCACAACCATGCGAGTTAACAAAACACAGAGACACAACACACAACTGCATACATAAAACACATGCATACCCAAACACACACACACACAACGATGTTTGTGGTAAAGGCAAAGCAGAGTTTTCTGACTGAACAACAGTAACACACATCAGAATGTTTACCCAGAAAACCATAGGAGACAATAACTCTCCTCCAAAGGTTGAGAGAGAACTGCCCCCCTCTCCCTCCTTCTCCTGCCTCTCTTGATCCCCCCCCCCTCTCCCTCTCTCTCTCCTCTCCTTCTCCCTTCTGTCTCCTGGTTCATTTCAGGCCAGCCTGTTGCCCATGGAGAGGGGCCAGGAACAGCCATGAGTCAACAGACTACCATAGAGCCCCACTCTAAACCACCGTCTCCAGGGGGAACCTCATGTGTACAGCCCTCGCTCCCCTTCAACCAGAGAGCCTCATTTACTGTTACCGACACAGTGCTGCAGAGAGAGAGCCCAAAACGTCTGTTATTCTGCATGACACCATGCATGTGAGTAGTAAACAGTGGAGGAGAGGAGGAGATGGAGGAGAGGAGGAGAGGAGGCCTGGCGTCTGGTGGGAATAGAGGGATGGGTCGTGCTGTTAGATGCCTTGGTTAGCGCTTTGGTGGCTGGCTGCTGGGACCAAGTGGATAAAGAGAGGTGTTGGTGTGTCATCGTCAGTAGGAGCGTCAGGGTATGGGTCACACAGCGTCAGTAAGGAGCACATCATCAGACTGGAGGACGGATGGTGACGCAGATGTTTATCATTGAGGGGATGGGGCGGATTCCTTTCATCTGAGACTGTCTGACTGTTCCCTCGCTCCCTGCCTGACCTCTATGACTTTATCTCTCTCTCTCCCTCTCCCTCACTTTCTCTCCCCCTACCGTTCCACTCTCACCCATCTGCTTTTCATCTCTGGGTAGACTGGGTGGGATGGGATGGCGTGATGGTTGTAGTAATGGTTGAATTGGGATTGTGTGGAGGTTGGCTATTTAACCCTTTGGATTTGTGATTAAATTGATATATATCATTCCTGACTTACTTGATTTAAGCAGTATGTGTGTGTACGTGTGTATGAATGCGTGTGTTTGTACTGTACTATACGTGTGTGTCAAAATAAGTGAGTTATTAAAGTGAACCACGGCTGTTTGCCTTCCCAAAGAAATGCACAGACATTTGGCACGGCTGAACACCATCCCCCGAACTCCGACACCCGCACCCAGCCACCCCTCCCAAACACACACACTTATACACAAGCACGCACACATTTCTCACTCACAAGAGCTGTCAGTCCCTGTTAGGCTTGGCATTCTCGTTAGCACACGGTTTGGATCGCCTTTCAGAGGAGCTGAACCCAGGACCTTTTCCCCTGAGCACTTCCAGAGAGAGATAGAGGCCAAATGAGGGAGGGAAGGAGGGAGTGCCAGATAGAAGAGACAAACAGACAGACAGACAAACAGAGGAGGGAGCCAGAGGAGATGGAGAGAAAGGCATTAACTATTGAGCGATACTCCTTCTAGTATCATCAGCCTCTCATCAGTGCTTTACTGGCTAGGTTCAGAGTCTCTCTGTTCTCTCATCCAACACAGACAACTTGTCTGAGACAAAGCACAGTGCACGCTCACTCAAGCCCAGAAATCATGGGTGGCACATCCAGTAGCCTACCTCAGTATATTACGTAGTTTCAAAAAGGCAAATTAGTTTCCTTTAACAAATCATCTATTCTGTACTAAAGAAGACCGTCGGAAAATGTGTCTTCATCAAAACTCCAGAGTATGTCAACTTTTGAATGATGTTACTTTAAGTTTCAATTACATTCCTTCCAAATGAGCCCCAAAGGAACCCATGGCTGATTAAAAGGAATTTATTTGTGTTTCAGTTTCAAGGAGAAAATGGAATCTTGAAACTAGAATCAGATTGCCTTTCAACCGTCAGTTCAGCAGGCCCTGGGTGGGCACTGCCCTCTAACACTGATCCTGGGTCAGTTGCCATAATTAAGGAGAACTAATGGCTGAAACTGATCCCAGATCAATGGTTTAGACCCACCCAAGAGAACATGGAGAAGCAAGCCTCACTTACAAGAACACACCACAAAAGAGATGAGAAAGCGATCCATACGTTAGTATCCCAAACCTTGTGCCCTTACTTTGGAACAGCCTTCCTCAGCAACCCCAAGCTCGCCACCACAGTGAGGACTGATGGAATTCCTGAAATATCTAAGAGACTTAAACGAGACTTTGCACTTTTCACTTCTAAGTTTTTTCCCTTTCTTTTAAACTGCTGAGGTTTTAAATAATCAGGATGTCCCAGATGAGTGTGGTTGGAGTTGTAGAGGAGGAGGAGGAAGTGGAGAAATGTTAAAGCTTTAACGACACAGAACAGAGTTGAGCTCAGCAGCTCAGCTCCTTCATGTTGGCACCAGCATACAACGTGTCCTACAGAGGAGAGGGCAGTCAGGACCACTAAAGGAGCCCCATGCTCCCTCTCCACCTCAATAAAAACACACTTAGCTGAAATAACTATTCTGCATAACTATTCTGCAACTGGATCCTGGACTTCCTGACGGGCCGCCCCCAGGTGGTGAGGGTAGGTAGCAACATATCTGCCACGCTGATCCTCAACACTGGAGCTCCCCAGGGGTGCGTGCTCAGTCCCCTCCTGTACTCCCTGTTCACCCATGACTGCATGGCCATGCACGACTCCAACACCATCATTAAGTATGCAGATGACACAACAGTGGTAGGCCTGATCACCGACAACAATGAGACAGCCTATAGGGAGGAGTTCAGAGACCTGGCCGGGTGGTGCCAGAATAACAACCTCTCCCTCGACGTAACCAAGACTAAGGAGTTGATTGTGAACTACAGGAACAGGAGAACCGAGCACGCCCCCATTCTCATCGACGGGGCTGTAGTGGAGCAGGTTAAGAGCTTCAAGTTCCTTGGTGTCCACATCAACAACAAACTAGAATGGTCCAAACACACCAAGACAGTCGTGAAGAGGGCACGACAAAGCCTATTCCCCCTCCGGAAAGTAAAAAGATTTGGCATGGGTCCTGAGATCCTCATAAGGTGCTACAGCTGCAACACCGAGAGCATCCTGACTGGTTGCATCACTGCCTGGTACAGCAATTGCTCGGCCTCTGACCGCAAGGCACTACAGAGGGTAGTGCGTACAGCCCAGTACATCACTGGGGCTAAGCTGCCTGCCATCCAGGACCTCTACACCAGGTGGTGTCAGAGGAAGGCCCTAAAAATTGTGGAAGAACCCAGCCACCCCAGTTATAGACTGTTCTCTCTACTACCGCATGGCAAGTGGTACCGGCGTGCCAAGTCTAGGACAAAAACGCTTCTCAACAGATTTTACCCCCAAGCCATAAGACTCCTGAACAGGTGATCAAATGGCTACCCGGACTATTTGCATTGTGTACACCCCCCCAACCCCTCTTTTTACGCTGCTGCTACTCTCTGTTTATCATATATGCATAGTCACTTTAACTATACATTCATGTACATACTAACTCAATTGGGCCGACCAACCAGTGCTCCCGCACATTGGCTAACCGGGCTATCTGCATTGTGTCCCGCCACCCACCACCCGCCAACCCCTCTTTTACGCTACTGCTACTCTCTTTTCATCATATATGCATAGTCACTTTAACCTTATCTACATGTACATACTACCTGAATCAGCCTGACTAACCCGTGTCTGCATGTTGCCTCGCTACTTTTATAGCCTCGCTACTTTTATAGCCTAGTCTTTTTACTGTTGTTTTATTTCTTTACTTACCTATTGTTCACCTAATACCTTTTTTTTGCACTATTGGTTAGAGACTGTAAGTAAGCATTTCACTGTAAGGTCTACTACACCTGTTGTATTCGGTGCACGTGACAAATAAACATTGATTTGATTTGTACTCTTCCACTTCATTCTCCCACCTCTCTCTTTCTCTCCATTTCAGATTGGTTCCCTATGGCTCTTTAAACAGTTTGTTTGTCAATGGATAGTTCTTATTGGGGCTTCTCTTCTCCCTCCATAGGGTAATGCTGGGCTGAGGAGCGCATTGTTTCCTGTGTAACCATGTAACACCGTACTGCCCCAACAACACACTGCATTGCACACACAAGTCTCCCACTGACAGGACACACACTGAGGTCCAGTCCAGCACAGCCAAGAGAGCCTGTATGTGTTTTACTCTTACACTGCTGATCCAGGTCACACATGATCTCCACAAACTGGGGTCAACGGAACTCTGAGAGTCTGTGTTTCCTGTGAGGGTAAGGATCTGGTTGGGACTGGCCCGGAAAACACATCAAGGAAGGTAGACGCACTAACACACACACACACATGCACGCACGCACGCACGCACGCACGCACGCACGCACGCACGCACGCACGCACGCACGCACACACACACACACACACACACACACACACACAACACACACACACACACACACACACACACACAAAGCATAGATCACTCAGCTCTCACACTTGTCCCCCTATGATTATGTCAGAGGTGTAAGAGTGTGTCAATAGTGTAAAATAAAGGTGCTATAAAGGTACGAGAAGTGGAGACAGTGTGTCAATAGTGTGTAATAAAAGGTGCAATTAAAGTACAGAGAGTGGAGACAGTGTTGCTAGTTTGTAACAAAGGTGCTAAAAATTTACGGAGAGTTGAGACAGTGTTACTAGAGTGTAACAAAGGCGCTACAAAGGTACAGAGGGTGGAGACAGTCTTTTAATGATGTG
Source organism: Salvelinus sp. IW2-2015 (assembly GCF_002910315.2). NCBI lineage: Eukaryota > Metazoa > Chordata > Actinopteri > Salmoniformes > Salmonidae > Salvelinus > Salvelinus sp. IW2-2015. Next base: position 13,309,571 of record NC_036853.1, read on the forward strand.
TATTAAAGGTGCTATAAGGGTACGGAGATTGGAGACAGTGTTGCAAGTGTGTAACAAAGGTGCTACAAGGTACAGAGAGTGGAGACAGTGTGTTAATAGTGTGTGATATAGGTGCTATAAAAGTACAGAGAGTGGAGACAGTGTGTTAATAGTGTGTAAAAAAAGGTGCTATAAGGGTACAGAGAGTGGAGACAGTGGTGTTAATCGCGTGTAATAAAGGTGCTACAAAGGTACAGAGAGTGGAGACAGTGTTACTAGTGTGTAACAAAGGCGCTATAAAGGTACAGAGAAGGAGACAGTCTTTTAAAAGTGTGTAATAAAGGTGCTATATGGGTACAGAGAGTGGAGACAGTGTTTTAATAGTGTGTAAAAAAGGTGCTATAAGGGTACAAAGAGTGGAGACAGTGTATTAATAGTGTGTAAAAAAGATGCTATAAGGGTACAAAGAGTGGAGACAGTGTTTTAGTAGTGTGCAATAAAGGTGCTATAGGGTACAAAGAGTGGAGACAGTGTTTTAATAGTGTGTAAAAAAGGTGCTATAAGGGTACAAAGAGTGGAGACAGTGTTTTAATAGTGTGTAAAAAAGATGCTATAAGGGTAACAAAGAGTGGAGACAGTGTATTAATAGTGTGTAATAAAGGTGCAATTAAAGTACAGAGAGTGGAGACAGTGTTGCTAGTTTGTAACAAAGGTACTACAAAGGTACAGAGAGTGGAGACAGTGTGTTAATAATGTGTATTAAAGGTGCTATAAAAGTACAGAGATTAGAGACAGTGTATACTAGTGTGTAACAAAGGTGCAACAGAGGTACGGAGGGTGGAGATAGTGTATTAATTGTGTGTAATAAAGGTGCTATAAAAGTATAGAGTGTAGACAGTGTTACTTGTGTGTAATAAAGGTGCTATAAAGTTTACAGAGAGTGGAGACAGTGTGTTAATAGTGTGTAAAAAAGGTTCTGTAAGGGTACAGAGAGTGGAGACAGTGTGTTAATAGTGTTTAATAAAGGTGCTATAAGGGTTCAGAGAGTGGGGACAGTGTGTTAATAGTGTGTAATAAAGGTGCTTTAAAGGTACAGAGAGTGGAGACAGTGTGTCAATAGTGTGTAATAAAGGTGCTATATGGGTACAGAGAGTGGAGACAGTGTTTTAATAGTGTGTAAAAAAATATGCTATAAGGGTACAAAGAGTGGAGACGGTGTATTAATAGTGTGTAATAAAGGTGCAATTAAAGTACAGAGAGTGGAGACAGTGTTACTAGTTTGTAACAAAGGTGCAACAAAGGTAGAGAGGGTGGAGACAGTGTTACTTGTGTGTAACAAAGGTGCAATAAAGTTTACAGAGAGTGGAGACAGTGTGTTAATAGTGTGTAATAAAGGTGCAATTAAAGTACAGAGAGTGGAGACAGTGTTGCTAGTGTGTAACAAAGGTGCAACAAAGGTAGAGAGGGTGGAGACAGTGTTACTTGTGTGTAATAAAGGTGCTATAAAGTTTACAGAGAGTGGAGACAGTGTGTTAATAGTGTGTAAAAAAAGGTTCTGTAAGGGTACAGACAGTGGAGACAGTGTGTTAATAGTGTGTAATAAAGGTGCTTTAAAGGTACACAGAGTGGAAACAGTGTGTTAATAGTGTGTAATAAAGGTGCTACAAGGGTGCATAGAGTGGAGACAGTGTGATAATAGTGTGTAATAACGGTGCAATAAGAGTACAGAAAGTGGAGACACTGTGTCAATAGTGTGTAATAAAGGTGCTACAAAGGCACAGACAGTGGAGACAGTGTGTTCATTGGTGTGTAATAAAGGTGTTATAAGGGTACAGAGAGTGGAGACAGTATGTTAATAGTGTGTAATAAAGGTGCTACAAAGGTACAGAGAGTGGAGAACGTGTTACTAGTGTGTAACAAAGGCGCTATAAAGGTACAGAGAGGGAGACAGTCTTTTAAAAGTGTGTAATAAAGGTGCTATACGGGTACAGAGAGTGGAGACAGTGTTTTAAAAGTGTGTAAAAAAGGTGCTATAAGGGTACGGAAAGTGGAGACAGTGTATTAATAGTGTGTAATAAAGGGTGCCATAGTACACGAGAGGGAACAGTTGCAAGTTTTAACAAGATCTACAAAGGTACAGAGTGGACACAGGTGTTAATGTGTGTGATAAAGTTGCTATAAAAGTACAGAGATTGGAGACAGTGTTACTAGTGTGTAACAAAGGTGCTAAAAATGTACGGAAGAGTGAGACAGTGTTACTAGAGTGTAACAAAGGCGCTACAAAGGTACAGAGGGTGGAAACAGTCTTTTAATGATGTGTATTAAAGGTGCTAAAATGGGTACAGAGTTGGAGACAGTGTTGCAAGTGTGTAACAAAGGTGCTACAAAGGCACAAGAGTGGAGACAGTGTTTTAATAGTGTGTAAAAAGGGCTATAAGGGTACCGAGTGGAGAAGTGATTAATAGTGTGTAATAAAGGGCAATTAAAGTACAGAGAGTGGAGACAGTGTGCTAGTTTGTAACAAAGATGCTACAAAGGCACAGAGAGTGGAGACAGTGTGTTAATAGTGTGTGATAAAGGTGCTATAATAGTACAGGGAGTGGAGACAGTGTGTTAATAGTGTGTAACAAAGGTACTACAAAGGCACAGAGAGTGGAGACAGTGTGTTAATAGTGTGATAAAGGTGCTATAAGGGTACAGAGAGTGGAGACAGTGTGTTAATAGTGTGTAACAAAGTTGCTACAAAGGCACAGAGAGGGAGACAGTGTGTTAATAGTGTGTGATAAAGGTGCTATAGAGGCACAGAGAGTGGAAACAGTGTGTCATTACTGTGTAATAAAGGCTATAAGGTACAGAGAGTGGAGACAGTGTATTAATATGTGTAATAAAGGTGCTACAAAGGTACAGAGAGTGGAGACAGTGTGTAATAGTGTGTAATAAAAGGTACTACAAAGGTACAGAGAGTGGAGACAGGTGTTAATAGTGTGTAATAAAGGGCTATAATAGTACAGAGAGTGGAGACAGTTAAATAATAGCAAGTAATAAAGGTGCAATAAAAGTACGGGAGAGTGGAGACATGTGTGTTAATCACGTGTAATAAAGGTCTATAAGGGTACAGAGAGTGGAGACGGTGTGTTAATAGTGTGTAATAACGGTGCTATAAGGGTACAGAGAGTGGAGACAGTGTGTTAATAGTGTGCTATAAGGGTACAGAGAGTGGAGACAGTGTGTTAATAGTGTGCTATAAGGGTACAGAGAGTGGAGACAGTGTGTTAATAGTGTGTAATAAAGGTGCTATAAAGGCACAGAGAGTGGAGACAGTGTGTTAATAGGGTGTAATAAAGGTGCAATAAAAGTACAGAGAGGGAGACAGTGTGTTAATAGTGTGTAATAAAGGTGCTATAAAGGTACAGAGAGTGGAGACAGTGTGTTAATAGTGTGTAATAAAGGTGCTATAAGGGTACAGAGAGTGAGACAGTGTGTTAATAGTGTGTAATAAAGGTGCTATAAGGGTAAAGACAGTGGAGACAGTGTGTTAATAGTGTGTAATAAAGGTGCTATATGGGTACAGACAGTGGAGACAGTGTGTTAATAGTGTGTAATAAAGGTGCTATATGGGTACAGAGAGTGGAGACAGCGTGTAATAGTGTGTAATACAGGTGCTATAAAGGTACAGAGAGGGTACACAGTGGGTGTAATAAGGGAGTTATAATGTAGTAGTTTTGTGTCAGTGTGAAAGAGGGGAAGCTGCAGATGAAGAGGGTCCAGGGTCCCTGGGGGTCAGCGGAGTAGGGAGCCCCCTCTTTCCACATGCTGTCTGTCGTCACCCACATCCTAACTCTATCCTGCTAAATACCCAGGCTGTTAGCAGGCATTAAATAGCCATTCACACCATTGGCTTCAGTGCTTGAGTTGGCCACCATCACAGCTGAGCATAGGCTTTGGGGGGAGGTGGGGAGGGGGGTTCTGCTCCACTCAACCTCTCTCTCTCTTTCTTTCCCGGCTTTTGGCAAGTATGTGCATATAGAGTATCTACAGTATGTTACATATAGAGTATCTACAATATTTACATATAGTGTGTATCTAAAGTATGTACATGTAGAAGATCTACAGTATTTGCATATACAGTATCTACAGTATGTATATATAGAGTATCTACAGTATTTACAGATAGAGTATCTACAGTATTTACATATAGAGTATCTACAGTATGTACATATAGAAGTATCTACAGTATGTATATATAGAGTATCTACAGTATGTACATATAGAGTATCTACAGTATTTACATATAGATATCTGCAGTATTTACATATAGAGTATCTACAGTATGTACATATAGAGTATCTGCAGTATTTACATATAGAGTATCTACAGTATGTACATATAGAGTATCTACAGTATTTACATATAGAGTATCTACAGTATTTTACATATAGAGTATCTACAGTATTTACATATAGAGTATCTACAGTATTTACATATAGAGTATCTACAGTATGTACATATAGAGTATCTACAGTATTTACATATAAAGTATCTACAGTATTTACATATAGAGTATCTACAGTATTTACATATATCAAAAAGAGGGGATTTGCTAATACTGCTCCATAAAATAACAGTTCTTCAGCTATTTAAACGATTCTGGTATTCTCGGTCTAAGTCCCATATTTTTCATATGAAGAGATCTGTAAAGTTGCTTTGTGACATATGAGCTTGTGGCCACATCCGCTGGCATCCAGCAACAAGGACAGATCTCCACGGGCCCTCCCATTGGCTGATTGACCATCTAATAAAACCTGAGCCAATCAGGGACACTGGCCACATAGTGTAAAGCCTGCTACAGCTCTGAGCCATGGGCGCACAGCCAGGGCTACGGTGAGGGGTGGATATGGGTTAGGTAGCTTGGGTTGAGCTGAGTTGGCCATTCGCCTTGGGTGGCAAATAGAGAGAGATGCTGTTACTCACCCTCTTCCTCCCCCTGCCCCTCCCGCTCCCCCACCTCTCTTCCCTCCCACTCCTCCTCTCACCCGAGACAGGTGGTCTGGCACAGGGCTGACAGGGGCATCAGAAACCAGTTACCCCGGCTGCTTACACACTGACTTTTCTGAGCCAAGCTAAACTCACATATCTAAACGGGCCTGCATGTTCAGACACTTTCTTACTTACTCTGCCTCACTACTTCTCTGTCCCTGTCCCTGTCCCTGTCCCTGTCGCTGTCGCTGTCGCTGCACCTGTCCCTGTCTCTGTCTCTGTCCCTCTCTCTGTCTCTGTCTCTGTCCTTCTATCTGTCTCTGTCTCTGTCCCTGTCCCTGTCCCTGTCTCTGTCCCTTTCTCTCTCCCTGTCTCTGACTCTGGCTCTGTCCCTGTCTCTCTCCCTGTCCCTGTCCCTGTCTCTGTCCCTGTCTCTCTCCCTGTCTCTGTCCCTTTCTCTGTCCCTGTATCTGTCCCTGTATCTGTCTCTGTCTCTGTCCTGTCTCTGTCCCTGTCCTGTCTCTCTCCCTGTCCCTGTCCCTGTCTCTGTCTCTCTCCCTGTCTCTGTCCCTGTCCCTGTCTCTGTCCCTGTCTCTGTCCCTTCTCTGTCCCTGTATCTGTCTCTGTCCCTGTCTCTGTCCCTGTCTCTGTCTCTCTCCCTGTCCCTGTCCCTGTCTCTGTCTCTCTCCCTGTTCTGTCTCTGCCCTGTCCCTGTCCCTGTCCCTGTCCCTGTCTCTGTCCCTGTCCCTGTCTCTGTCTCTGTCCCTTTCTCTGTCCCTGTATCTGTCTCTGTCTCTGTCCCTGTCTCTGTCCCTGTCTCTGTCCCTGTCCTCTGTCTCTCTCCCTGTCCCTGTCCCTGTCTCTCTCCCTGTCTCTGTCCCTGTCCCTGTCCCTGTCTCTGTCTCTCTCCCTGTCTCTCTCCCTGTCTCTGGCCCTGTCTTTGTCCCTGTCTCTGTCCCTGTCTCTATCCCTGTCTATGTCTATGTCTCCTTACTGTAGCTTTGCTGCAGGAATGCTGATGGCGTAAAGCCTGCTCACTAAACTCAGTTCAATCTCCTCTCGAAAAGTTTCTGTCTGTTCACAGCATAGTCATATAGACTTAGTTACTATGGTACAAGGATGACTGGATGAGTAACATAATACTAGGGTATCTACAGGGTCTCTGCTGTTTGCATGCACTGTGTGTGTGCCTACGTGCGTAAGTATGTGTACTGGAGTGGGAATGCATGTATAAGGCAATTGCCCCACCTGATGCCCATTAATCCATTAGTCCATCAAAGTCCTACACAGGCCCACATCTGTGATTCACACAGCACAGAACACATATTCACCTTGGAGAGAGCCGTGCGAGCCGACACATTTCCCTTGCTAACCTGTTTGCACAACTCTGGTGGAACCACAGGCCAATTACCCATCACATGATGCACGCCAGAGGCAGCTTCAGAGAGGCAGGCCTGACAGACAGAGGTGAGAGAGCCATGGACCCAGCTTAACAGTATCTTAGCAGGGATATCATACAAACCCTCTCTCATGTATATAGTCTTAATTCATTCCTACTTAGAATTGTGTGTATTGGGTATATGTTGTGTAATTTGTTAGATATTACTTGTTAGATATTGCAGCACTGTCGGAGCTAGAAGCACGAGCATTTCGCTATACCCGCAATAATATCTGCTAATCACGTGTACGTGACCAATACAATTTGATTTGATTTGATGTTCTCTACTGATCTGTCCTGCTCTCTCCTTATTTCCTCTTCTCACTCTCCTTCATGTTATGTCCCTGCTCCGGCCTGCACTCTCCTTCATGTTATCTCCCTGCTCCGGCCTGCACTCTCCTTCATGTTATGTCCCTGCTCCGGCCTGCACTCTCCTTCATGTTATCTCCCTGCTCCGGCCTGCACTCTCCTTCATGTTATCTCCCTGCTCCGGCCTGCACTCTCCTTCATGTTATCTCCCTGCTCCGGTCTACACTCTCCAGCTCTCTCCTTCTCTACCTTCCTATGTCCTGCTCATCCCCAGCTCTCACCATCTCTCTCCCCTTCAGCTCTCACCCCTGCTCTCTCCCTATCCCTCCCCCAACCTCCTCCTCTCCTCTCTTTGTTTGGGGATGTAATTAAAACTGCCCATCAGTCTCTACCTCAACAATCAGTCTTCTCAGGGAATACGGTTGCAGGAATCTTAAAGTAAATTTGATTTCTAAACTAATTTGCCTTCTATAAACGCTGCCATATGTTTGATATTATATTTAAACTGTTCCAGTGAGCGCAAAAGAGAGGTAGAGAACATTTGCCTTGGGAGAGGTAGAGAAACACGGGGCACAACTCCACTGGTGAATGACAGGTGAAATTGAGCGAGATCTGTGAGGGGGGGAAAACAAACTCCTGAACCATGAGAGGAGAAAGAGGGGAGAGAAATCTCACTGCAGAGCAGAGCAGCATCTCCTCTTTTGTTTTGGCAAAACCTACCCAGTGGAGAAAGTGAAAGGTTTCCTGTGTTTTTTTGGCCTTTCTCTCCCTCTCTTTTCCACATCCAAATGTATTTTCCTCTCTTTTTCCTCTTGCACTGACTGAATGGTGTTGGTCTCCTGAATATCCCTCTTTTTCTCCTCCTCTTCTCTCATTCCCCTCCACTATTATGTTTCTATCTCTCTTAGGGATGCAATATATATCGGTGAACTTATCGGAATTGGCCGATATTAGCTTAAAATGCCAACATCGGTATCGGCCCGATGTCTAGTTTAACGCCGATATGCAAAACCGATGTCAAAGCTGACATGCATACCTATATAATGTCGGTACAGGACGTAATGACGCCACGTAAAATGTTCCGCTACACATGCAACACAGCATTCCTAACCTAGCCCACAATGTCTGCTGTGTGGCTCGAGTAGTCAACATGTCGAGCAGTCATTTGAAAGAGTAAGAACATTTCAGCTGGACAACTCAAAGACGAAATACATTAACGCCAAGATAATGGAATTCATTGCCCTTGACAATCAACCGTTCTCTGTCGTGGGTGATGTTGGCTTTCGCCTGACTGCTCGAGCACCGGTACACACTAACAGGTGCACTATTTTTCAGATGTTACACATTTGGACATTTGGACCAGCAATATCTGCCCCATGACCATGCTGAGTCTGACAGCACAGTGGGTTGTTGAGGATTTCGTACGGAGGAAAGTCGTATTGCATGCTCATGAATGTGCTGGTTCTCATACCGCTGCTGCCATTTCAGTGGCATTTGAGAACATGTTTAAAACTTGGAAACATGAACACGCTAGCCAGCTCCATTCGAACAACTGACTCGAGAAATAAGCTCATCAACTGCGCCTGCAGCAGACGTGATACCCTCTGTCATGGCATTGAAACGCTGTCAACACAGGCTGTGAATAAGCGATTCGGTTGCATTCTCTCTTTACTGTGTCGCCACCATGCTCGATGCTATGTACAAGGACCGCTACTTCGATGTAGACAAGAAACAGGGTTTACGTGAAATGCTACATACTCAGCTGAACAAGATGGAAACGGACACAGTAACAGTACGCATGGAGGGAGAGAGGCCACAGACAGACAGAGCTGAAACTTCACTGCTTGACATGTATGATGAAATCCTGGTTGAGAATGAAACGACTGAACAAATGAACAATGAAACAGCACAGCAAGTAAGTGAAAGAAATAGGATTTGATTATGTTTTACTGGTAATGGGGACATACGTAAATGCCAACAAAATAACTTTTTGGTCAGTGTGTGTGTGTGTGCGCGCGTGTGTGTGTGTGTAAACTTTATTTAACTAGGCAAGTCAGTTAAGAACAAATTCTAATTTACAATGACGGCCTACCCTGGCCAAACCCGGACGCCGCCCTATGGGATTCCCAATCACGGCCGGATGTGATACAGCCTGGATTCGAACCAGGGACTGAAGTGATGCCTCTTGCACTGAAATGCAGTGCCTTAGACCGCTGCGTCCGTGTGTGTGTTAACTATTTAACTGTACTAGAATGCTTAAGAGGCAGCTAAAATGTTAAATATCGGTTATCGGTATCTGATGTAATCGGCCAAAAATGTAATATCGGTGCATCACTAATCTCTCTTTCTGTATATCCTTCTCTCTCTGTTATTTTCCCTCTCCTTTTCTCCTTTTCTCTCTCTGTACTCTCCCTCCTCTCTTCCTGGTCTCAGGGTAAGGCCTATCGAGGTCACACGTCAGAAGAAGGGGAGCGGAATTCCATAATTCCAATTCCCGGCACGACAACTGGCCTGAACAATAGAGCACAACCACTAGCCTGAACAATAGAGCACAACCACTAGCCTGAACAATAGAGCACAACCACTAGCCTGAACAATAGAGCACAACCACTAGCCTGAACAATAGAGCACAACCACTAGCCTGAACAATAGAGCACAACCACTAGCCTGCTCTCCACCATTCAGCCAGTCACAGGGAATCAGCCAGAGTCATGTAGCACAACACAGAAGGGAGGAGGATGTGTGGGGGATTGTGGGATGTGGGTAATTTAAGGGGCAGCCTACTCCCTCAGTCAATTCAATTTCTGCTCTAAGCAAGGCCTGGGAAGGAAACCTTTGTATGCAGCAAATTCCTGAACTCTCCTGGCCAACAGTGGAGGTCGAATGTGTTTATCGCCCAGAGATTAGCAGTTGGGATTTTAACAAAGTGAAACACTTTCATAGTCGTAGCGTCTTTTCTGTGGTATTAAGTCTTCCCATTGAAGGCCTGAGTTGCTGTTGTTTTGGGATCGGGTTTCTAAACGCTGCCTCCATGCTGAACTGTGTTCTTCTAAAAAAACCTGGCCTGGTATTTCAAATGCAGCCAAACACACAGGAACGCACACAGACATGTACTGAACATGTACACACACACCATTGCAGGCACGCATTCATATTCACACACACACACACACACACGTACACATTCCCACAGGGTACACCTTATAACATAAGTATGTTCTAGTCACACCCTTGCCAATCCATTACAGAGACAGGATGGGGAGTGCAACATGACCTTCCTCAAATCACTGTGAGGGATCTCCTTCCTACTGATAACAATGATGTTGACAATGGTGAGCAGTGTTGCTATCCCATCCAGCCCTGACCTCACCACTCCATTACTGGGTCAACCCAGAGCCAAGATGGACCCAGGGATCAGTGTGTTCTCATGAAACACTCCATCAATGAAGAGATCTGAACATAGTGCTGCATTTAAACAGGGATACATGGGCTTTGGACTAACTGCTGTGCTGTCATTTCTCCCCACATACCTCAGTGAGTTAGTACCAGTGCCTGTGTGTTTGAGGCCTTGTTAATGTCAGTGTAGCCTGTCTCCTGCCCTCCCCACCTCCCATCCTGCTGGCCTGGGGAGAGACAGGGGGACTGGGGGGACGAGCGTTGATCCATGTGGTTGCGCGGGGGTACAGCGGGAATCAGAGGATTTATGTGCACCCCAGTAAATGTTTACGAGAAGCTCAGTTTCAAGAGCTCCAACTGGCGGTTTGCACATCAGTCTGGGGGTTGGGGAGGACGGACGACCCAAGTCATGAACACTCTGACTCTGTCAGTGGCAGTAGAGGAATAGTCTAGGCTGAGACCTCAATCAGTACTGATTGAACAAAAAAAAGGGCCAGTCTAAGAGCATCCCTGCTAAATACCCCTCAAACAGTTATGGACCCCTATCTTCAGGATAGGAAAAGACTCAGAGCTGAGGCAGTTTGAGTTCATCTTTAATAATACACGACTTCTACAGAGGTGCAGAGTCAGGCCTGAAACACAGAGTGTTGAGGGGGAAGGAGTTGATAGGGGGTGTGAGGTGGGGGTGAGCAGGGCTGAAGTGCTCCTCTGGGTGTGTATAACTGGGGACAGGGCACAGAGGGAAGAGACGCATGGAACATATTAAAGCAGGGTTCAGTGAGAGGCCTCCACTTACGCTCCTGTAAGCCCCGACAAGCCTCCCTATGACACACACACACACACACAACATACCAACACCCAGTCATAGAGAGCGATGTTAAGTGAGGTGGTTATAACGTACAGCGCCTTCAGAAAGTATTCATACCCCTTGATTTATTTCACATTTTGTTGTGTTACAGCCTGAATTCAAAATTGATTAAATCATATTTATATTGTTTTTCTCACCTATCTACACACAATACCCTATAACGACACATTTTTGCTAATGTATTGAAAATGAAATACAGAAATATCAGTCAAAAGTACCAGTCAAGGGGCCTCCCGGGTGGCGCAGTGGTCTAGGGCACTGCATCGCAGCGCTAGCTGCACCACCAGAGTCTCTGGGTTCGCGCCCAGGCTCTGTCGCAGCCGGCCGCGACCGGGAGGTCTGTGGGGCGACGCACAATTGGCCTAGCGTCGTCCGGGTTAGGGAGGGTTTGGCCGGTAGGGATATCCTTGTCTCATCGCGCTCCAGCGACTCCTGTGGCGGGCCGGGCGCAGTGCGCGCTAACCGAGGGGGCCAGGTGCACGGTGTTTCCTCCGACACATTGGTGCGGCTGGCTTCCGGGTTGGAGGTGCGCTGTGTTAAGAAGCAGTGCGGCTTGGTTGGGTTGTGCTTCGGGGGATGCGTGGCTTTCGACCTTCGTCTCTCCCGAGCCCGTACGGGAGTTGTAGCGATGAGACAAGATAGTAATTACTAGCGATTGGATACCACAAAAATTGGGGGAGAAAAAGGGGGTAAAAATTTATACAAATTAAAAAACTTTAAAAAAGTACCAGTCAAAAGTTTGGACACACCTACACATTCAAGGGTTTTTCTTAATTTTTTTACTATTTTCTACATTGTAGAATAATAGTGAAGACATCAAAACTATGAAATAACACATTTGAAATCATGTAGTGACCAAGAAAGTGTTAAACAAATTAAAATATATTTGAGATTTTAGATTCTTCAAAGTAGTCACCCTTTGCCTTGATGACAGCTTTGCACACTCTTGGCATTCTCTCAACCAGTTTCATGATGTAGTCACCTGGAATGCTTTTCCAACAGTTTTGAATGAGTTTACACATATGCTGAGCACTTCTAAAATGGACGAAACTGATTTTTACCCAATACCCCATAATGACAAAGAGAAAACATGTTTGAATTTTGTTTGCAAATGTATTGAAAATGAAATAACTCATTTATATATACATAAGTATTCACACCTTGTAGAAGCACATTTGGCAGTGATTACAACTGGGAGTCTTTCTGGGTAAGTCTCTAAGAGCTTTGCACACCTGGATTGTACATTATTTTTTAGAAAATTCTTCAGTCTCTGTCAAGTTGGTTGTTGATCATCGCTAGACAGCCATTTGGAAGTCTTGCCATACATTTTCAAGCTGATTTAATTCAAAAGTGTAGGCCACTCAGGAACATTCAATGTCATCTTGGTAAGCAACTGCAGTGTATATTTGGCCTTGTGTTACTGTCCTGCTGAAAGGTGAATTTGTCTCCCAGTGTCTGTTGGAAAGCAAACTGAACCAGGCTTTCCTCTAGGATTTTGCCAGTGCTTATCTCTATTCCGTTTCTTTTTATACAAAAAACTCCCTAGCTCTTGCCGACGACAAGCATACCCATAACATGATGCAGCCACCACTATGCTTGAAAATATGAAGAATGATACTCAGTGATGTGTTTGTTGTGTTAGATTTGCCCAAAACATAACACTTTGTATTCAGGACAAAAAGTTAATTGTTTTGCCACATGTTTTTGTGGTATTACATTAGTGCCTTGTTGCAAACAGGATGCATGTTTTTATAATATTTTTATTCTACAGCCATTAAACGCTGTAACTGTTTTAAAGTCACCATTGGCCTCATGGTGACATCTCTGAGCTGTTTCCTTCCTCTCCAGCAACTGAGCTAGGAAGGATGCCTGAATCTTTGTAGTGAGTGGGTGTATTGATACACCATCCAAAGTGCAATTAATAACTTCACCATACTCAAAGGGATATTCATTGTCTGCTTTTTTTTATTTTGACCCATCTACCAATAGGTGCCCTTCTTTGTGAGGTATTGGAAAACCTCCCTGGTCTTTGTGGTTTAATCTGTGTCTGAAATTCAATACTCGACTGAGGGACCTTACAGATAATTGTATGTGTGGGGTACAAAGATGTGTTGATCATGTTAAACACTATTATTACACACAGAGTGAGTCCATGCAACTTAGTATGTGACCTTACTCTAACTTATTTAGGCTTGCCATAACAAAAGGGTTGAATACTTATTGACTCAAGACATTTCAGCTTTTCATTTTGAATTAATTTTCTAAAATGTCTACAAACATAATTTCACTTTGACATTATGGGTTATTGTATGTAGGCCAGTGACACAACATCTCATTTTAATACTTTTTAAATTCAGGCTCTAACACAACAAAATGTGGAAAAAGTCAAGGGGTGTGAATACTTTGTGAAGGCACTGTATGTGATTTGGATCTGAGATGTTTACTTATCACGCCTTGACAGACAACATGTTTCCAGGCAGGGAAACTTTGGATGCTCAGGAAATCACTGAGTCACATTCCTGTCTGCYATCAATCAGCCGCTACCTCATATAACCAGCGGCGTAGGTAGAAATTGCTGTGTGGCTGGGCATACATTTTCCAGCAGAAATACAGCAAAAATACCCAGACATATTTAAGTAAACATGAGTGCAATCACATGGCATCATTTAACACATAACACAGAATACATTTGACCAAAATAAACCTAACATTTCCCTTGACAAACAAGCCCTAGACTATTACCAAGTAGGCAGCGCAAATGCGCAACTACACAACCGCTTACAACACTGCTGACAAAACAGGCCGACTGTCTGAGTCCACGTCAGACAGTAAACAAACATAATGAAATGCACAACATGTCTATCAACAACATATTGAGAGAGAGAGAGAGAGAGAGAGAGAGAGAGAGAGAGAGAGATTATACAGCAGCAGACAAGTGCAGTGATAAAATGGGAAAAATTATACTGTCACAAAATACGGATAATGGATGAAGTGTTCAGTCCAACACATCTAGATGTGTATAAGAGACAGGAGGAGAGGAGAGGACAGGAAAGGAGAGGAGAGAAATAGGAGAAAGAGAGCAAGAGAGAGAGAGAGAGAGAGAGAGAGAGATTATACAGCAGCAGACAAGTGCAGTGATAAAATGGGAAAAATTATACTGTCACAAAATACAGATAATGGATGAAGTGTTCAGTCCAAACTCATGAAATAATCAACATATTATCAGATCAGATCTGCCACTCACACTCAAAGGATTGTGCTACAGTACAGGCACCACAGGTGGATTCCAGGACCATGGTCAGCGCATCGGCCAGACACCAGCTCGGCACTGGATTGGAATATGCGCAAACAGCTTATTGCACAAAGAAGCAAGCAGGAATAGAAAGCCCTGAAAGTGTTTTCATTAAGCCCAAAAGTGCACACTCTTTGCCATATATAAACAGACACACATGTTACAATACAAACACTTTAGGCCTATCTTGAACTGTACTGCATATGAAGTGAATAGCTCACTTTGAATAAGCAAATGCTATTCTACAGGCATTCAGGCATGAAAAATGAAATCATTAAACATAATACCACGGTGGGTGGAATACACTAGCTCACTTGAATCATCTAACATAAACCTGGCCTACCAAAGTAGGCGTGAAAACATGAACACATCATACATAGCCTCATATCATGCAGGGTATGAACACAGTAGCTAATTTTTTATTAAACACATATAGGCCTGGCCTACCAAGGCAGGCATGAAAACATTATGCTAAATCATAAATAAACAGTATTCAGGCTTACCTTTTTTGTGTGCTTCACGTTTTACAATACAAGGCATAGACGCCTAAGCTTGGTGTTGAAAATTATTTAATTATAGTCCAGAGTCACTGAGTTCCCTTTCAAAGGACAACAGGGCTAGATTGTTGATATGTGCAGTCAGCATTCAAGATCTGCTGGATGTTTTGATACGGCCTGTAGGGGAGAATAGTCTCTCAACAGTACATGAAGTCATAGGAGGGTGATGATGGCACTTAGTAGTCTATTGATGTTAGGGAAAATGTCAGGATGGCAGCTGTCTAAAATGTCAATTTATTTTATTTATTGATTTATTTCACCTTTATTTAACCAGGTAGGCAAGTTGAGAACAAGTTCTCATTTACAATTGCGACCTGGCCAAGATAAACAAAGCAGTTCGACACATATAACAACACAGAGTTACACATGGAGTAAAACAAACATACAGTCAATAATACAGTAGAAAAATAAGTCTATGTACAATGTGAGGAAATGAGGTGAGATAAGGGAGGTAAAGTCAAAAAAAGGCCATGGTGGCGAAGTAAATACAATATAGCAAGTACAACACTGGAATGGTAGATTTGCAGTGGAAGAATGTACAAAGTAGAAATAGAAATAATGGGGTGCAAAGGAGCAAAATAAATAAATAAATAAATACAGTAGGGGTAGAGGTAGTTGTTTGGGCTCAATTATAGATGGGCTATGTACAGGTGCAGTAATCTGTGAGCTGCTCTGACAGCTGGTGCTTAAAGCTAGTGAGGGAGATAAGTGTTTCCAGTTTCAGAGATTCTTGTAGTTCGTTCCAGTCATTGGCAGCAGAGAACTGTAAGGAGAGGCGGCCAAAGGAGGAATTGGTTTTGGGGGTGACCAGTGAGATATACCTGCTGGATCGCGTGCTACAGGTGGGTGCTGCTATGGTGACCAGCGAGCTGAGATAAGGGGGGACTTTACCTAGCAGGGTCTTGTAGATGACCTGGAGCCAGTGGGTTTGGCGACGAGTATGAAGCGAGGGCAGGCCAACGAGAGCATACAGGTCGCAGTGGTGGGTAGTATATGGGGCTTTGGTGACAAAACGGATGGCACTGTGATAGACTGGATCCAATTTATTGAGTATGGTATTGGAGGCTATTTTGTAAATGACATCGCCGAAGTCGAGGATCGGTAGGATGGTCAGTTTTACGAAGGTATGTTTGGCAGCATGAGTGAAGGATGCTTTGTTGCGAAATGGGAAGCCAATTCTAGATTTAACTTTGGATTGGAGATGTTTGATGTGAGTCTGGAAGGAGAGTTTACAGTCTAACCAGACACCTAGGTATTTGTAGTTGTCCACATATTCTAAGTCAGAACTGTCCCGAGTTGTGATGCTGGACGGGCGGGCAGGTGCAGGCAGCGATCGGTTGAAGAGCATGCATTTAGTTTTACTTGTATTTAAGAGCAGTTGGAGGCCACGGAAGGAGAGTTGTATGTCAATAAGGGATGGGAATTCCTGACCTCCCCCGGCTTTTCGAAGCAGTTGCTGAATAAACATGGTTAATTCAGCATCCTCAACAGAGATATTATAGTGATAGGTGCTTGGCAATTCACAGAGCTCTGCTTTGATCTTGCGCAATAGTAGGGAGGCTGCCGTCCCAAGCAGCTCGTGTTGAATGTCTGGACTCATGAGTCTATCGTCTTCGGACAGCTGCTCTAGACGATTTTGAATTTTTGGATCATATTTATCCAAATATGATCCAAAAATTCAAAATCGTCTAGAGCAACAAATTGCACATTTTCTAAAAGTTGCCCTTGTTAAGGGCCTCTTCACTCTCCCCATGTCCACATAGTGCTACAGTTGAAGTCGGACGTTTACATACACCTTAGCCAAATACATTTAAACTCAGTCTTTCACAATTCCTGACATTTAATCCTCGTAAAAATTCCCTGTCTTAGGGCAGTTAAGATCAACACTTTATTTTAAGGATGTGAAATGCCAGAATAATAGTAGAGAGAATGATTTATTTCAGCCTTTATTTCTTTCATCACATTCCCAGTGGGTCAGAAGTTTACATACACTCAATTAGTATTTGGTAGCATTACCTTTAAATTGTTTAACTTGGGTCAAACGTTTCGGGTAGCCTTCCACAAGCTTCCCACAATAAGTTGGGTGAATTTTGGCCCATTTCTCCTGACAGAGCTGGTGTAACTGAGTCAGGTTTGTAGGCCTCCTCGCTCACACAGGCTTTTTCAGTTCTGCCCACAGAATTTCTATAGGATTGAGGTCAGGACTTTGTGATAGCCACTCCAATACCTAGACTTTGTTGTCCTTAAGCCATTTTGCCACAACTTTGGAAGCCAGCTTGGGGTCATTGTCCATTTGGAAGACCCATTTGCGACCAAACTTTAACTTCATGACTAATGTCTTGAGATGTTGCTTCAATATATCCACATAATTTTCCTTCCTCGTGATGCCATCTATTTTGTGAAGTGCACAAGTCCCTTCTGCAGCAAAGTAACACCACAACATGATGCTGCCACCCCCATGCTTCACAGTTGGGATGGTGTTCTTCGGCTTGCAAGACTCCCCCTTTTTCCTCCAAACATAACAATCGTCAATATGGCCAAACAGTTCTATTTTTGTTTCATCAGACCAGAGGACATTTCTCCAAAAAGTACGATCTTTGTCCCCATGTGCAGTTGCAAACCATAGTCTGGCTTTTTTATGGCGGTTTTGGAGCAGTGGCTTCTTCCTTGCTGAGCGACCTTTCAGGTTATGTCAATACGGGACTCATTTTACCGGGATATAGATACTTTTGTACCTGTTTCCTCCAGCATCTACACAAGGTCCTTCGCTGTTGTTCTGGGATTAATTTGCACTTTTCGCACCAAAGTACGTTCATCTCTAGGAGACAGAACGCGTCTTCTTCCTGAGCGGTATTTTTATTTATTTATTATTTTTATTTCACCTTTATTTAACCAGGTAGGCTAGTTGAGAACAAGTTCTAATTTGCAACTGCGACCTGGCCAAGATAAAGCATAGCAGTGTGAACAGACAACACAGAGTTACACATGGAGTAAACAATAAACAAGTCAATAACATGGTAGGAAAAAAAAGAGAATCTATATACAATGTGTGCAAAAGGCATGAGGTAGGCAATAAATCGAATAATTACAATTTAGCAGATTAACACTGGAGTGATAAATCATCAGATGATTCATGTGCAAGAAGAGATACTGGTGTGCAAAAGAGCAGAAAAGTAAATAAATAAAAGCAGTATGGGGGGTGAGGTAGGTAAATTGGGTGGTAGTTTACAGATGGACTATGTACAGCTGCAGCGATCGGTTAGCTGCTCGGATAGCAGATTTTTTAAAGTTGTTGAGGGAGATAAAAGTCTCCAACTTCAGAGATTTTGCAATTCGTTCCAGTCGCAGGCAGCAGAGAACTGGAAGGAAAGGCGTCCAAATGAGGTTTTGGCTTTAGGGTGATCAGTGAGATACACCTGCTGGAGCGCGTGCTGCGGTGGGTGTAGCCATCGTGACCAGTGAACTGAGATAAGGCGGCACTTTACCTAGCATAGCCTTGTAGATGACCTGGAGCCAGTGGTGCTGACGGACGAACATGTAGCGAGGGCCAGCCGACTAGGGCATACAGGTCGCAGGTGGGTCGTATAAAGTGCTTTAGTAACAAAACGAATGGCACTGTGATAAACTGCATCCAGTTTCTATTAGAGTATTGGAAGCTATTTTGTAATGACATCGCCGAAGTCGAGGATCGGTAGGATAGTCAGTTTACTAGGGTAAGTTTGGCGCGTGAGTGAAGGAGGCTTTGTTGCGGAATAGAAAGCCGATTCTGATTGATTTTGGATTGGAGATGTTTGATATGAGTCTGGAAGGAGAGTTGCATCTAGCCAGACACCTAGGTACTTATAGATGTCCACATATTCTAGGTCGGAACCGTCCACGGTGGTGATGCAGTCGGCGCGTGCGGGTGCAGGCAGCGAACGGTTGAAAAGCATGCATTTGGTTTTACTAGCGTTTAAGAGCAGTTGGAGGCCACGGAAGATGTTGGTATGGCATTGAAGCTCGTTTGGAGGTTAGATAGCACAGTGTCCAAGAAGGGCCGGAAGTATATAGAATGGTGTCGTCTGCGTAGAGGTGGATCAGGAATCGCCCCGCAGCAAGAGCAACATCATTGATGTATACAGGAAAAGAGTCGGCCCGAGAATTGAACCCTGTGGTACCCCATAGAGACTGCCAGAGGACCGGACAACATGCCCTCCGATTTGACACACTGAACTCTGTCTGCAAAGTAGTTGGTAACCAGGCAAGCAGTCATTAGAAAAACCGAGGCTACTGAGTCTGCCGATAAGAATATGGTGATTGACAGAGTCGAAAGCCTTGGCCAGGTCGATGAAGACGCTGCACAGTAATGTCTTTTATCGATGGCGGTTATGATATCGTTTAGTACCTTGAGCGTGGCTGAGTTGCACCCGTGACCGGCTCGAAACCGGATTGCCACAGCGGAGAAGGTACGGTGGGATTCGAGATGGTCAGTGATCTGTTTGTTGACTTGGCTTTCGAAAGACCTTAGATAGGCAGGGCAGGATGGATATAGGTCTGTAACAGTTTCGGGTCCAGGGTGTCTCCCCCTTTGAAGAGGGGATGACCGCGGCAGCTTTCCAATCCTTGGGGATCTCAGATGATACGAAGGAGAGGTTGAACAGGCTGTAATAGGGGTGCGACAATGGTTGCGGACAGTTTCAGAAATAGGGGTCCAGATTGTCAAGCCCAGCTGATTTGTATGGGTCCAGGTTTTCCAGCTCTTTCAGAACATCTGCTATCTGGATTTGGGTAAAGAGAAGCTGGGGGAGCTTGGGCGAGTAGCAGCGGGGGGGGGGGGGGGGCTGTTGGCCAAGGTTGGCGTCGCCAGGAGGAAGGCATGGCCAGCCATTGAGAAATGCTTGTTAAGTCTTCGATTATCACGGATTTATCGGTGGTGACCGTGTTACCTAGCCTCAGTGCAGTGGCAGCTGGGAGGAGGTGGTCTTTTTCTCCATGGACTTTACAGTATCCCAGAACTTTTGGAGTTAGAGCTACAGGATGCAAATTTCTGCTTGAAAAAGCTGGCCTTTGCTTTCCTGACTGACTGCGTGTATTGGTTCCTGACTTCCCTGAACAGTTGCATATCGCGGGGCTCTTCGATGCTATTGCAGTTCGCCACAGGATGTTTTTGTCTGTCGAGGCAGTCAGTCTGGAGTGAACCAAGGGCTATATCTGTTCTTGGTTCTGCATTTTTGAACGGAGCATTGCTTGTCTAATATTGGTGAGGAAAGTAACTTTTAAAGAATGACCAGGCATCCTCAACTGACGGGATGAGGTCAATATCCTTCCAGGGTACCCGGGCCAGGTCGATTAGAAAAGCCTGCTCGCAGAAGTGTTTTAGGGGGCGTTGACAGTGATGAGGGTGGTCGTTTGACCGCGGACCCGTGGCGGATACAGGCAATGAGGCAGTGATCGCTGAATCTTGATTTAAGACACAGAGGTGTAGTTTGGAGGGCAGGTTGGTCAGGATAATGTCTATTAGGTGCCCATGTTTACGATTTAGGGTTGTACCTGGTGGGCCTTGATGATTTGTGTGAGATTGAGGGCATCAAGCTTGGATTGTAGGACTGCCGGGTGTTAAGCATATCCCAGTTTAGGTCACCTAACAGAACAAACTCTGAAGCTAGATGGGGAGCGATCAATTCACAGATGGTGTCCAGGGCACAGCTGGGAGACTGAGGGGGGTCGGTAGCAGGCGGCAACAGTGAGAGACTTATTTCTGGAGAGATTAATTTTTAAAATTAGAAGTTCGAAACTGTTTGGGCATAGACCTGGAAAGTATGACAGAACTTTGCAGGCTATCTCTGCAGTAGATTGCAACTCCTCCCCCTTTGGCATTCTATCTTGACGGAAAGTGTTATAGTTGGGTATAGAAAACCCAGAATTTTTGTGGCCTTCCTAAGCCAGGATTCGGACACGGCAAGACATCAGGTTGGCAGAGTGTGCTAAAGCGGTGAGTAAGGCAAACTTAGGAGGAGGCTTCTGATGTTGACAGCATGAGGCCAAGGCTTTTTCGATCACAGAAGTCAACAAATGAGGGTGACTGGGACATGCAGGCCTGGGTTTACCTCCACATCACCCGAGGAACAGAGGAGTAGTAGGATGACGGTGCGGCTAAAGGCATTCAAAACTGGTCGCCTAGAGCGTTGGGGACAAAGAATAAAAGAGCAGATTTATGGGCGTGGTAGAATAGATTTCTGCATAATGTGCAGACAGGGTTATTGGTTGGGGCGCGGGTACAGCGGAGGCAACCCAGGCACGGGTGATGATAAGAGAGTTGTTATCTCTGGACATGCTGTCTCAATGGTGAGGTCACCGCATGTGTGGGGTGGGACAAAGGAGGTATCCAGGGTACGGAGAGTGGAACTACGGGGTCCATTGCAAACCAAAACAATGATAATGATAACTAGCCTGAACAACAGTATGCAAGGCATATTGATATTTGAGAGAGACATACAATAAGGCATAAAGTGATTGCAGGTCTTGATTGGGAGAGCTAGCTAAAACAACAGTAAGATAACAGCAAGCAATAACAGGGTGCTAGTCTAACACAGCAACAAACAGGTAAAAATGGCGACGACTAGGCAGAGAGGGTCGTAACTACACACAGATCCTGAGTTAAAGCACAGAGCCGACAGATAAAACACAAATAAACAGAATGGAGTACCGTGAATTAATGGACAGTCAAGCGGCATCAGCTATGTAGCCAAGGATCATAGTGTCCAGGGGCAGCCGTAGATGGAGCAGGGAGGCCTCCACTAAGCTAGCACGCGGCGTTTTAAAGTTAGTAGCCCGGGGTGGTCTGCTCAGACGGAGGGGGTCTGCTCAGACGTGGTCGTGTCGACAGAGAATCCAAGCCGGATGGCGATGGCGAAAGAGAGGTTGTGAATTGTAGAATTGTGTTTGCTAACTGGTGCTAGCTTCGTGGCAGCGGGCGCTAGTAAACTGCGCTAGCTGCAAGCTAGCTGTGAGGATCAGAAGTAGTGGCTCAGGGATTACGGCAGGAATCCGGCGTTGTTGTCGAGAGACAGTCCGATGCTGGTAAATTGGTGAGTAATATCCAGGCTAATAACAGGGCTGGTGTCTGTGCAGAAGGTAAAAGCTACTAGCAGCGGCAAAAAAATGGCTAAATTAGCTTGTAGCTGATATGACGGCTGCGTGGTCCCATGGTGTTTATACTTGGGTACTATTGTTTGTACAGATGAACGTGGTACCATCAGGCGTTTGGAAATTGCTCCCAAGGATGAACCAGACTTGTGGAGGTTTACAATTATTTTCCTGAGGTCTTGGCTGATTTCTTTTGATTTCCCCATGATGTCAAGCAAAGAGGCACTGAGTTTGGAGGTAGGCCTTGAAATACATCCACAGATACACCTCCAATTGACTCAAATGATGTCAATTTGCCTATCAGAAGCTTCTAAAGCCATAACATAATTTTCTGGAATTTTACAAGCTGTGTCACTTGTGTTGTGCACAAAGAATATGTTCTAACCGACTTGCCAAAACTATAGTTTGTTAACAAGAAATGTGTGGAGTGGTTGAAAAACAAGTTTTAATGACTCCAACCTAAGTATATGTAAACTTCCGACTTCAACTGTATGTCCTGTTTAGCGCATAACATAACAATGTCCAGAACCACTTTGACATGATCACGATTCTTCTCTACAAATGATTTTTCATTGATCACTTTTGGTTGTGTGGGTGGTTCGTCCAACTGCAGACAAATCCACAGGTGGACTTGTGATGATGACATGCTCACCGTGATGAGGCGGGCCTGGGGATGGTGAGCTAGCTGTGCTGTGGAAGTCATACTAATCTCCTCATGGGATCACAAGCTAGCCTACTAAAGGGCTGACGACGACTGAAGGATTGGGCTCGGCCGATGGAGGTAGAGCAGGTGTTGTGTCTTCATCCTCCATCAGTGGCTATTTGAAAAAGCGCATGAGTGAACTTTGTTTTGCCATAACTTGTGACTAGCTAGCGTTAGTTTGCATTAGCAAAGAACTGCAGAGGGTTAAAACAATTTTTAGCACAGTTAGCTAGTAGGTACGTGTGTGTGTGGGGGGAGGGGGTACAACCAATTAGATCCCAGGACCCTACTAGTGCATTTTTACACATTTCTGATTAGTTCGGAGACAACACAAACAACAAATCAAATGCATTTATTTCATTTATATATTTTAAGCCAGCCTGATTGGGTGGACTAGTGTTCAATCTGGCAGGGCCTCTGCTCAGCCTGACCCTGCCGTGGCTTCGCCTCTACAGACCACCCATCCCACCCTGACTGGAAAAAACATGCCCCTTCCCAGAGGTACAGTGAGAACACCAACAGGAAATGTGAATTATTATGTGGCTTATAATGTGTTTCAACTGCATTGGTCACTGTGGTGTGTTTCAGAGAGAGAGAGAATGAGAG
>NC_036853.1:13338945-13341485 GCF_002910315.2 Salvelinus sp. IW2-2015
GTTAGTGTGATGAAACCCTTTAATACATCACAGACCTGGGCTGGCTGGAGGAGACGAGACCCACGAAAGAGAGAGAGAGAGGAGAGAGTGTCAGCTCTGAGAGAAAGAGCAGGCGTAGGAGGATGACCCATAGCGTGACATCAGGCCATTAAAGTAAAGGTAGGAACCAGTGCTCTGTTTAAAACAGGAATGAGGGATACAAAAAAAGGATGATTTTGGCACTGGGAACCCAACGGTATGGGATAGCACTCTATCTAGCCCACTCTGTCTCATTATAGTGGCTACCTCAACAGCACTTTGCTCAGTGACAATGTGGTGAATTCATTACTGATCGAGGTCCTCTCCTCTGGCCAGGTATTCAGAGATGCTAGAGGGGACATGGTGTTTCTCCAGACGACAGGGATACAGATCTATCATGAAGCTAACTGTAGCTAGAATAGACATACAGTCTCATACAGTGCCTTCACAAAGTATTCACACCCCTTGACTTTTTCCACATTTTGTTGTTACAGACTTAATTTAAAATGGATTAAATTGTGATTTTGTGTCACTGGCCTACACACAATATCCCATAATGTCAAAGTGGATTTATACTTTAGGACATTTTTACAAATGAATTAAAAATGAAAAGCTGAAATGTCTTGAATCAATAAGTATTTAACCCCTTTGTTATGGCAAGCCTAATTATGTTCAGGAGTAAAAATGTGCGCAATAATAGTGTTTAACATGATTTTTGTATACCTCATCTCTGTACCCCACACATACAATTTTCTGTAAAGTCCCTCAGTCGAGCATTGAAGTTCAAACAGATTCAACCACAAAGACCAGGGAGGTTTTCCAATGCCTCGCAAAGAACAGCACCTATTGGTAGATGGGTAAAAAAAAAGCTGACATTGAATATCCCTTTGAGCATGGTTAAGTTATTAACTTCTTATGACTGGGGGCAGTATTGAGTAGCTTGGATGAATAAGGTGCCCAGAGTAAACTGCCTGCTACTCAGGCCCAGTTGCTAATATATGCATAGTATTAGTAGATTTGAATAGAAAACACTCTGAAGTTTCTAAAACTGTTTGAATGATGTCTGTGAGTATAACAGAACTCATATGGCAGGCAAAAACCTGAGAAAAAATCCAACCAGGAAGTGGAAATCTGAGGTTTGTAGGTTTGCCTATCCAATATACAGTGTCTATGGGGTCATGTTGCACTTCCTAAGGCTTCCACTAGATGTCAACAGTCTTTAGAAACTTGTTTGATGCTTCTACTGTGAAGGAGGGGGGAATAGGGGCTGTTTGAGTCAGGGCTCTGGCAGAGTGCCACGAGCTCACTCAAGCGCACCCCCGTGAGAGTTAGCTGCGTTCCATCGCATTTCTACAGACAAAGGAATTCTCCGGTTGAAACATTATTGAAGATGTATGATAAAAACATCCTAAAGATTGATTCTATACTTCGTTTGACATGTTTCTACGAACTGTAATATGACTTTTCGTCTGAACTTTCGCCTGGACTTGCCCGCAAAAAGGAGGTATTTGGACATAAATGATGGACTTTATCGAACAAATCAAACATTTATTGTGGAACTGGGATTCCTTGGGAGTGCATTCTGATGAAGATCATCAAAGGTAAGTGAATATTTATAATACTATTTCTGATTTCTGTTGACTCCACAACATGGCGGATATCTGTATGGCTTGTTTGGGCTCTGAGCGCTGTACTCAGATTATAGCATGGTGTGCTTTTTCAGTAAAGTTTTTTTGAAATCTGACACAGCGGTTGCATTAAGGAGAAGTGGATCTAAAATGCCATGCATAACACTTGTATCTTTTAGCAATGTTTATTATGAGTATTTCTGTAAATTGATGTGGCTCTCTGTGTCACGCCCTGACCATAGATTGCTTTGTATGTTTCTATGTTTTGTTTGGTCAGGGTGTGGTGTGGGTGGGCATTCTATGTTGTATGTCTAGGTTGTCTATTTCTGTGTTTGGCCTAGTATGGTTCCCAATCAGAGGCAGGTGTCAGTCGTTGTCTCTGATTGGGAGCCATATTTAGGTAGCCTGTTTTCCTTTGTGTTTTGTGGGTGGTTATATTCTGTCTGTGTTTCACCATACGGAACTGTCTCGGTCGTTTGTCGGTTTATCGTTTTTTTGTTCATTGTTCAAGTATTCTTATTAAAATGGATACTTACCACGCTGCGCATTGGTCCTCCTCTTATCATTCCAACGACGAGCGTTACACTCTGCAAAATCACCAGATGTTTTGGAACTACTGAACATAACGCGCCAATGTAAACTGAGATTTTTGGATATAAATATGAACTTTATCGAACAAAACATACATGTATTGTGTAACATGAAGTCCTATGAGTCTGATGAAGATCATCAAAGGTCAGTGATTCATTTTATCTCTATTTCTGCTTTTTGTGACTCCTCTCTTTGGCTGGAAAAATAGCTGTGTTTTTCTGTGACTAGGTACTGACCTAACATAATCGTTTGAGGAATTATAATTATGAGATTTCTGTTGTTTTGAATTTGGCGCCCTGCACT
>NC_036853.1:13345774-13364721 GCF_002910315.2 Salvelinus sp. IW2-2015
ATCTAGGTCTCCGTGTTACCTCCCCCCCTTTGTTATGTGCATGTAGTTGCTTCAGCGGGGGTGAATGAGTTTAAAGTGTCTCCCTATCAATGAATCGATGCTATTACAGGCCAGTAGGAACCACGAAAGGTAAGGGCTAGTATACAGATGTGTTGCGCAACCATAATAATGTCGGGATATTCATAACAGAGATGCCATTTCTTGTTCAGTGTATGTACGTGTAATTGTCCTGCGCCCTGTCAGTCTAACTATAATCTTGTACAGATACTCATGTTCTACATAACACACCTCCTACTAGACTCTAATAGCGATTTTCATCAGTGGCGTAGGATCAAGTTTTTTGGCACATCATTAATACTCCATTGCTTGTCAAATAATCAAGGTTTTCGTTATGATAGTAGTCCTCAGTCGAGCCAGTCTTGAATGTTTCAAACAGATTAAAATGCTCCGAATTCAAAGACTACCAGAGCGAACGATGGTGGTTTAGCATTACCATCAGATGCCTCAGTGCTAAGTAGGAACTGCACCTATCTGGTAGACAAATGTCACATTGTAGGCGCACTTTATGAGAACAAAAAAGTTTCGGATCCCCGCTTAGAAGAATCCAAGTATGGATTTAATTTCCATTTGGCATCGGCATTACAGGTTTTGAGTTAAGGTTTGGCTCATGTAGTAATCTGTATGGGTGAAATTCGACAATAATAGATGCGGGCTCGTCGGCTTTCAGCTATTCAGAGTTCTGGTAGGGTCTTGAACGCACGGATAGGACCGTATCATTTGGAGTATAGTGATGCGTATAATCAGTAACAAGGTACTTGTGTTGAGTAACAGGAGAGTCAGGGATGTCCACCTCGCTGTGCGCATGCTCGTAGGGTGTGTCTTTAAGGAGTTGCTGACCTGCCCCCTGCTGGCTTTGATGTGTTGTGTTGTACTGATTTTGTGCCTGCCCCCAAAACATAAACCATTTCGTATTCAGACTGCCATTAAAATTGCAGGCCACCTGCAGTTGCTAATTTAGGTGCACTTAGTAGATTATCTGTAGTTCGTTATTGGACAGAAATAAGCTATAACACTAACATCGTGATTAGGCCTATTTAACACGATTTCCCGACATGGTCTTCAGGTACCCACTCCAATTTGCAGACTCACCCAATCAAGATCACAAATATCCCACCTAGGACAAAAGGGAACACCTTACGGTGAAGAAATACTATTCATTGACTATTAGCTCAGCGTTCAACACCATAGTGCCCTCAAAGCTAATCACTAAGCTAAGGACCCTGGGACTAAACACCCCCCTCCGCAATCCTGGCTTTCCTGACGGGCTGCCCCCAGTGTAAGGATAGGTAAAAGCACATCTGCCACACTGATCCTTACACAGGGGCCTGTAGGGTGCGTGCTCAGTCACCTCCTGTACTCCCTGTTCACCCATGACAGCATGGCCAGGCACGACACAAACAGTGGTAGGCCTGATCACCGCAACGATGAGCCTATAGGGAGGAGGTCAGAGACCTGGCGGTGTGGTGCCGGACAACAACCTCTCCCTCAACGTGATCAAGACAAAGGAGAAGACTGTGAACTAAGGAAAGGGAGGACCGAGCACTCCCCCATTCTCATTGACAGGGCTGTAGTGGAGCAGGCTGAGATCTTCAAGTTCCTTGGTGTCACTCACCAACGAACTATCATGGTCCAAACACCACCAAGACAAGTCGTGAAGAGGGCACGACAACGCCTATTCTTCCTCAGGAGACTGAACAGATTTGGCATGGCATCAAGATCCTCAAAAAGTTCTACAGCTGCACCATCGAGAGACTGGTTGCATCACCGCTTGGTATGGCAACTGCTGCGCGTCGGAGGGCGGAGAGGGGTGTGTATGGCCCAGTACGTAATGGCCAAGCTTACTGTCATCCAGGACCTCTATACAAAGCCGTGTCAGAGGAAGACTCCACGCCCCTAGCCATAGGCTGTTTCTCATCTGCACGGCAAGTGGATCAGGGAGCGCCAAGTCTAGGTCCAAAAGGCTTCCTAAAGCTTCTACCCCCAAGCCATAAGACTCCTGAACAGCTAATCAAATGGACTACACGGACTATTTGCATTGTCCCCCCCCCCATTTTTTACGCTGCTGCTCTCTGTTTATTATCTATGCATAGTCACTTTACTCTACTACATGTACATATTACCTCAATTACCTTGACTAACCGGTACCACCCTCTAGTGAGCCTCACTACTGTCATTTTATTGTTGGATTTTCTTCTTATTTTTTTTTATTTCTTTATTTTTTTTTTTACTTCAGTTTATTTTAGTAAATACTTTCTTAACACTTATTTTTCTTAAAATTACATTGTTGGTTAAGGGCTTGTAGTAAGTAAGTAACATTTTATGAAGTGAAAGATCTACAGGTGTAGACCGGCGCATGTAGAAAATACAATTTGATTTGATTTGATATAGTTCATTTCTTTGCCACATTGGTTTGCAGTTTTATTTTAGTGTCTATTGCAATGGGAGGTGTGTCTTATTGAAAACGGGAGGCATGTTTTGGAGTATTTATCTGTCCAGGCTTCCTCCTTTTCACTCTGTCATTTAGGTTATCATTGTGGAGTAACTACAATGTTGTTAATCCATCCTCCATTTTTCTCCTATCACACACAGCCATTTAAACTCTGTAACTATTTTAGTCCCCCCATTGGCCTCATGGTGAAATCCCTGGCCGGTTTACTTCCTCTCCGGCAACTGAACTAGGAAGGAAGCCTGTATCTTTGTAGTGACTGGGTGTATTGATACACCATTCAAAGTGTAATTAACTCTTATGGCTGAGATCGGCTAAAATCCCCGTTAACCAGCCAGTGGAAAGTGCAGGGGGGTAGAAGCTGTTAGGAAGCCTTTTGGACCTAGACTTGGCGCTCCGGTACCACTTGCCGTGCAGAGAGAACAGCCTATGGCTAGGGTGGCTGGAGTCTTCCTCTGACACGGCTTTGTATAGAGGTCCTGGATGACAGTAAGCTTGGCCCCAGTGACGTACTGGGCCATACACACTACCCTCTCTCGCCCTCCGACCGCGAGCAGTTGCCATACCAAGCGGTGATGCAACCAGTCTCTCGATGGTGCAGCTGTAGAACTTTTTGAGGATCTGAGGATCCATGCCAAATCTGTTCAGTCTCCTGAGGAGGAATAGGCGTTGTCGTGCCCTCTTCACGACTGTCTTGGTGTGTTTGGACCATGATAGTTCGTTGGTGATGTGGACACCAAGGAACTTGAAGATCTCAGCCTGCTCCACTACAGCCCTGTCAATGAGAATGGGGGAGTGCTCGGTCCTCCCTTTCCTTTAGTTCACAGTCTTCTCCTTTGTCTTGATCACGTTGAGGGAGAGGTTGTTGTCCTGGCACCACACCGCCAGGTCTCTGACCTCCTCCCTATAGGCTCATCGTTGTCGGTGATCAGGCCTACCACTGTTGTGTCGTGCCTGGCCATGCTGTCATGGGTGAACAGGGAGTACAGGAGGTGACTGAGCACGCACCCCTGACAGGCCCCTGTGTTAAGGATCAGTGTGGCAGATGTGCTGTTACCTATCCTTACCACCTGGGGGCAGCCCGTCAGGAAGTCCAGGATTGCGGAGGGGGGTGTTTAGTCCCAGGGTCCTTAGCTTAGTGATTAGCTTTGAGGGCACTATGGTGTTGAACGCTGAGCTATAGTCAATGAATAGTATTCTCACGTAGGTGTTCCTTTTGTCCAGGTGGGAATTTGTGGATCTGTTGGGGAGGTCTGCAAATTGGAGTGGGTCTAGGGTGTCTGGGATAATGGTGTTAATGGCCCTGAATACGAAATGTTATGTTTGGGGCAAATACAACACAACACATCACTGAGTACCTGTAACGACATTCTACGTCGTCCTCCTCCACAGACGAGGAGAGGAGAGAGGGATCAGATGACCAATGTGCAGCGAGGTATGTAACATGGAAATGAATTTATTAGACACGACGAACAAACTGACACGAACTATACTTGAATATTACAAAATAACAAACAACAACGTAGACTACCTGAACATGCAACTACATATAAACGAAGCACGCATGAACAGGAACGAACGAACGAACGAGACTGAGACAGTACTGTGTGGTGCAAATAAAACACAAGACACAGCGACAATCACCAAAACAAACAATGTGAAACCACCTACCTTAATATGGTTCTCAAATCAGAGGAGATGAAAAACCACCTGCCTCTAATGAGAACCATATCAGGTCACCCATTTACCAACATAGAAACACAAAACATAGAAATGTCCCGTGACCCATCTAATCTCAACGCGCTGCTGTACCGAACTAATGCCGGTATAAACAAACACTCACTGAAATATGGTGTTTGTCCGAAACTTCCTAGACGGCATTGGTGAGCGTTGTTGGACATCTGCTCTGAAATGAGAACCATATAGTAGGTGGTTCACAATTGTTTGTTCATAGTGAGCATGGTCGGGGGGGGCATATCGTGCAGCTCTCTGCTGTCCGCCAGGTCTGATGGGTATATACTTTTTCATTTACATTTCATTATAAAGTTACATAGCTGCGAACTATCATTTGGTCTAAATCTTAGCCAATTGCTTCTTAGCTTAGCTAAACAGTATGCCAGTCTTTCGTGTCTCGTCACTGACAGGATTTCAGATTGCGTTCCGGTAATTTAGCGTCCATTGTTCCTGTCAGTTGCTTGGCTTCGCTCTTAATACAGTTAGTTATCTACAACTTGCTTACCTGGCACCAGCCAGCCTGTATCAGCGCATGTGCTAGTCATATACAACGGTGTCTATCTGCTGAGATTAGTCTATGTCACTGTAGGAAACTTATTTACAGCGTTACTACTGATACGCACATATGAATGATAAGATGTAGGTTCGTGTTTATAGCTCAGCTTACTGAGTGAGTGTTCGTTCTTGTTCTTGAATACAATTCTATGTCTCCATGTGAGGTCTCACAAGATTAATACCTATCTGGGAGCTTCTATAAGACGTGTTAGTTTTGGATGCGATTCTAGAGAGTGGCCGACTTCTTACCTAGCTTAATTTTACAAGATGACCTATGAATGCGATAGCGCCATAGATTGCTATTCTCATGTCGTTCACATTCAAAAATCCACGCTAGCGCAACAGCCACCATCAAAGACTACGAAGCCTAGCGGTGCAGAAACAGCTAATAGGCCAGACGTGTGCCTCTACCGAATAGAAGACGAACCCATTACCGCAACGTCCCAAGACACCACGAAATCCCAGCAACTCGGTCGCGATATCACGTGGCATGGTCGTCTTCCGACAGGTAGTAATCAGCAGATCTCTCATTTCAATGTGCGATTAGACCAGATCGCCGAGCACACCCAAAACGGTGCGTTGACTTGTGTGAGATTCTGAATGACTTGAACTGCGCTTGGTAGGACATAGGACTGACACTAATCACGGCAGCAGCGACAGGTACGAGAGGCAACCCCAGAATTTTTTTTGGGGGGCTAGAGAGGATGTGGCTAAGCCAGGAGCAGACCTGAGCGCACTCCTCGTGCTTATTATAAGCACGCCACTGGGGCAGACCGTGTTATGCGGTTAAGCGCACGGTGGCAGCGTGCCATAGCCGGTGCGCCGGGCACCCCCGAAAGTGTCATGTAGTGTGGGCATCAGCCGGGCGGAGGTGGCGGCTCAGCCGGGCGGGCGCCGGGAACCGCAGGGCCCAGATCCTTGCGCCGCGCTGCGTGCTGGGGCCGACCCGGGGCTAGGCGGCTTACATGTGCCTGCGTTTGTATCAAAGTGATTGAATTGTTGTATGTCATGGAGAGCAGGATTGGTCTCTTACTAGGCCTAGCCCGCGTACCGCGCCCGCCAGCTATTGTTCCGGATTCCTTTGCCTAAACGCAACGTAACGTAATGCGCGAGACAAGCTGAAGACGTAGAGCTACGCCTATCTAGCACGTTGCAAGCCAGGCGCACATGAGCCGCAGACCGACCACTGTACCGAGAGAATAACTGACGGACGCAACCTGCAACGGACGCGAAGAAGCAAACGACGTGTGATAATAGTGGCAGTGCCTAATCAAACAACGACGGAGCGCCAGCGTGCCAAGCAGTAGCTACAGAAGGTCGCCAGCCAACGCAGCCCACTGCCAGCTAGCCTACTCACATACAGCACATACGTATCGAGTGACTCAGTATTCATTTTATGCATTTGTAGATCAATAAGAGTTCTTGCTACGTAACTTAACTTCTTCAACATTCGAGACGTGTAGTCCAGTCGTCAGTGTCATTCGATTCCCTTTGCATTGCGTAGCGCGTCTTCTGTAGCTGTCAACTATGTGTCCGTCTATCCTGTTCTCTCCTCTCTGCACAGACCATACAAACGCGTCCACCGCGTGGCCGCGGCCACCCTAATCTGGTGCCGTCCAGCGCGCACGACCCACGTGGAGTTCCAGCTCCCGTAGCCTCTGGAACTGCCGATCTGCGGCCAACAGCAGAGTCATCTCAAGCCTATGCCTCCTCCAGTCCCTCGACTTCTTTGGACATGACGGAAACATGGATCACCACAGATAACACCTGCTACTCCTACTGCTCTCTTTGTCCGCCCACGTGTTCTCGCAAAGAAGCTTCTGGGTCAGCGGGGGTGTGGCACCGGGATCTCATCTCTCCCAAGGGTCATCTCTTTCTCCCCCTTACCCATCTGTCTATCGCCTCTTTGAATTCCTGCTGTACAGTTACCAGCGCCTTTCAAGCTTAACATCCTTATCATTTATCGCCCTCCAGGTTCCCTCAGAGGTCATCAATGAGGCTTTGATGCCTTGATAACTCCTTTCCTGAGGACGGCTCACCTCTCACAGTTCTGCGGACTATAACCTCCCCCACGTCTACCTTTGACTCATTCCTCTCTGCCCCTTCTTTCCACTCCTCTCCTCTTTTGACCTCACCCTCTCACCTTCCCCCCCTACTCACAAGGCAGCAATACGCTCTGACCTCATCTTTACTAGATGCTGTTCTTCACTAAACTCATGCAACTCCCCTCCAAGGCTCCGACCACTACCTTTGTATCCTTTTCCCTCTCGCGTCATCCCAACACTTCCCACACTGCCCCTACTCGGATGGTATCGCGCCGTCCCAACCTTCGCTCTCTCTCCCCCTACTCTCTCTCTTCCATCCTATCATCTCTTCCCTCTGCCTCAAACCTTCTCCAACCTATCTCCTGATTCTGCCTCCTCAACCCTCCTCTCCCCCTTTCTGCATCCTTTGACTCTCTCTGTCCCCTATCCTCCAGGCCGGCTCGGTCCTCCCCTCCCGCTCCGTGGCTCGACGACTCATTGGCAGGCTCACAGAACAGGGCTCCGGGCAGCCGAGCGGAAATGGAAGAGAACTCGCCTCCCTGCGGACCTGGCATCCTTTCACTCCCTCCTCTCTACATTTTCCTCTTCTGTCTCTGCTGCTAAAGCCACTTTCTACCACTCTAATTCCAAGCATCTGCCTCTAACCCTAGGAAGCTCTTGCCACCTCTCCTCCCTCCTGAATCCTCCTCCCCTCGTCAACCATTTTGAAAAGAAGGTCGACGACATCCGATCCTCGTTTGCTAAGTCAAACGACACCGCTGGTTTCTGCTCACACTGCCTACCCTGTGCTCTGACCTCTTTCTCCCCTCTCTCTCCAGATGAAATCTCGGCGTCTTGTGACGGGCCGCCGCCAAACAACCTGCCCGCTTACCCTACTCCCTCCTCTTCTTCTCAGGACCATTTGCCGGAGACCTTCTTCCTTACCTCACCTCGCTCATCAACTCATCCCTGACCGCTGGCTACGTCCCTTCCGTCTTCAAGACGAGCGAGAGTTGCACCCTTCTGAAAAAACCTACACTCGATCCCTCCGATGTCAACAACTACAGACCAGTATCCCTTCTTTCTTTTCTCCCAAAACTCTTGAACGTGGCGTCCTTGGCCAGCTCTCCCGCTATCTCTCTCAGAATGACCTTCTTGATCCAAATCAGTGTCAGGTTTCAAGACTAGTCATTCAACTGAGACTGCTCTTCTCTGTATCACGGAGAGGCGCTCCGCATGCTAAGCTAACTCTCTCTCCTCTGCTCTCATCCTTCTATACCTATCGGCGTGCTTCGATACTGTGAACCATCAGATCCTCCTCTCCACCCTCTCCGAGTTGGGCATCTCCGGCGCGGCCCACGCTTGGATTGCGTCCCACCTGACAGGTCGCTCCTACCAGGTGGCGTGGCGAGAATCTGTCTCCTCACCACGTGCTCTCACCACTGGTGTCCCCCAGGGCTCTGTTCTTGGCCCTCTCCTATTCTCGCTATACACCAAGTCACTTGGCTCTGTCATAACCTCACATGGTCTCTCCTATCATTGCTATGCAGACGACACACAACTAAATCTTCTCCTTTCCCCTTCTGATGACCAGGTAGGCGAATCGCATCTCTGCATGTCTGGCAGACATATCAAGTGTGGATGACGATCACACCCTCAAGCTGAAACCTGGCAAGATACGAGCTGCTCTTGCCTCCCGGGGAAGACTGCCC
The DNA here is from genome assembly GCF_002910315.2 of Salvelinus sp. IW2-2015. Classification (NCBI taxonomy): domain Eukaryota; kingdom Metazoa; phylum Chordata; class Actinopteri; order Salmoniformes; family Salmonidae; genus Salvelinus; species Salvelinus sp. IW2-2015. Next base: position 13,354,306 of record NC_036853.1, read on the forward strand.
GTCCATGATCTCGATCCGTGCCATCCAACGAGTGTTGACAACCTCCATGGAATGTGTCCTCCTCCCAGAGCGCTAAAAACCTTGGCGTGATCACTGGACAACACCCTGTCGTTCTCAACTAACATCAAGGCGGTGGCCCGTTCCTGTAGGTTCATGCTCTACAACATCCGCAGAGTACGACCCTGCCTTCACAGGAAGCGGCGCAGGGCCTAATCCAGGCACTTGTCATCTCCCGTCTGGATTACTGCAACTCGCTGTTGGCTGGGCTCCCTGCCTGTGCCATTAAACCCCTACAACTCATCCAGAACGCCGCAGCCCGTCTGGTGTTCAACCTTCCCAAGTTCTCTCACGTCACCCCGCTCCTCCGCTCTCTCCACTGGCTTCCAGTTGAAGCTCGCATCCGCCACAAGACCATGGTGCTTGCCTACGGAGCTGTGAGGGAACGGCACCTCAGTACCTCCAGGCTCTGATCAGGCCCTACACCCAAACAAGGGCACTGCGTTCATCCACCTCTGGCCTGCTCGCCTCCCTACACTGAGGAAGTACAGTTCCCGCTCAGCCCAGTCAAAACTGTTCGCTGCTCTGGCCCCCCAATGGTGGAACAAACTCCCTCACGACGCCAGGACAGCGGAGTCAATCACCACCTTCCGGAGACACCTGAAACCCCACCTCTTTAAGGAATACCTAGGATAGGATAAAGTAATCCTTCTCACCCCCCCCCTTAAAATATTTAGATGCACATTGTAAAGTGGCTGTTCCACTGGATGTCATAAGGTGAATGCACCAATTGTAAGTCGCCTGGATAAGAGCGTCTGCTAAATGACTTAAATGTAAATGTATGTAATGTAAACAACAGAAAACAGGTCAGGAACGTGACATAACCCCCCCCTCAAGGTGCGTACTCCGGACGCACTACCAAAAGTCTAGGGGAGGGTCTGGGTGGGCATCTGACCACGGTGGTGGCTCAGGCTCTGGACGAGGTCCCCACCCCACCATAGTCAATCCCAGCTTCCTGTAGCCTCCTCAAGGTGGCGACCCTCGCCACCGACCTTGGACTGAGAACCCTAGACCTGGGTCCCGCTGGACTTAGGGGCAGCCCGCGACTGAGGGACCGCTCCGGACTGGCTGGCGGATCCGGGCTGGCTGGCTCTGGCGGATCCGGCTGGCTGGCTCTGGCGGATCCTGGCTGGCGGAAGGCTCTGGCGGATCCTGGCTGGCGGAAGGCTTTGGCGGATCCTGGCTGGCGGAAGGCTCTGGCGGATCCTGGCTGGCGGAAGGCTCTGGCGGATCCTGGCTGGCGGAAGGCTCTGGCGGATCCTGTCTGGCGGAAAGCTCTGGCTGCTCCTGTCTGGCCAAGGCTCTGGCGCTCCTGGCTGGCGGAAGGCTCTGGCTGCCCTGTTGGCGAAGCTCTGGCTGCTCCTGGCTGGACGGCTCTGGCTGGTCCTGGCTGGACGGCTCTGGCTGGTCCTGGCTGGACGGCTCTGGCTGGTACTGGCTGGACGGCTCTGGCTGGTCCTGGCTGGACGGCTCTGGCTGGTCCTGGCTGGACGGCTCTGGACAGACGGGCAGCTCTGACGGCTCGGGACAAGACGGGCAGCTCTGACGGCTCGGGACAGACGGGCAGCTCTGACGGCTCGGGACAGACGGGCAGCTCTGACGGCTCGGGACAGACGGGCAGCTCTGACGGCTTGGGACAGACGGGCAGCTCTGACGGCTCGGACAGACGGGCAGTTCTGGGCAGACTGGCAGTGCAGGCGGCTCTGGACAGACGGGCACACCTGTAGGGAGGAGACGGAGAGACAGCCTGGTGCGTGGGGCTGCCACAGGACCCACCAGGCTGGAGAGACCTACAGGAGGCTTGATGTTAAAGGGCACCTGAAGGACCGGGCTGTGGGGGAGCACTGGAAGCGCTGCGTGCGCAGCCTTGGCACCACTCCCCCAGGCTGGAATACTACTCCAGCCCGTACCCTCCAGAGTGCAGGCACAGGTTGAACCGGGCTGTGGATGAGCACTGGAGATCTAGTGCCTACTACGCGCACCTCTCCCTTAGGCTCCACTCCCACATTTGCCCGGTACGAGCGGAGCGTAGGCATAGGACGCACTGCACCCTCCCAGCGCCCCGGAGACACAGCACGCAGAGCCGGCGCAGGATACCCTGGACCGAAACTGCGTACCGGAGACCAGACGCGCTGAGCAGGCACAATACGCCCCGGCTGGATGCCCACACTCACATGACACTTTCGGGGGGCTGCCCTATAGCGCACCTGGCTATGGGCACGCACTGGCGACACCGTGCGCTTAACCGCATAACACGGTGCCTGACCAGTGACGCGTTGCTTATAATAAGCACGAGGAGTGCGCTCAGGTCTGCTACCTGGCTTAGCCACACTCCTCTCTAGCCCCCCCAAAAAAATCTGGGGTTGCCTCTCGTACCTGTCSCGCTGCCGTGCTGCCTCCTCATATCGCCGCCGCTCAGCTTTCGCTTCCTCCAGCTCAGCTTTGGGGCGGCGATACTCCCCYGCCTGTGCCCAGGGTCCTTCTCCGTTCAAAATCTCCTCCCATGTCCAGGAGTCCTGGGATTTCTGCTGCTGTTGTCGCTGCCCTTTTCCCCGCTGCTTGATCCTTTGGGGGTGGGTGATTCTGTAACGACATTCTACGTCATCTGGTCATCTGAGAGGGATCAGATGACCAATGTGCAGCGAGGTATGTAGACATGAATGAATTTATTAGACACGACGAACACTGACACGAACTATACTTGAATATTACAAAATAACAAACAAACAACGTAGACTAACCTGAACATGCAAACTACATATAACGAAGCACGCATGAACAGGAACGAACGAACGAACGAGACGAGACAGTACTGTGTGGTGCAAATAAACACAGACACAGCGACAATCACCCAKAAACAAACAATGTGAAACCACCTACCTTAATATGGTTCTCAATCAGAGGAGATGAAAACCACCTGCCTCTAATTGAGAACCATATCAGGTCACCCATTTACCAACATAGAAACACATAACATAGAAATGCCCACCCACACTCACGCCCTGACCGACTAACACATACAAAACAACAGAAAACAGGTCAGGAACGTGACAGTACCACTCTTCATATTTTCAAGCATGGTGATGGCTGCATCATGTTATGGGTATGCTTGTCATCGACAAGGAAGGGAGTGTTTTAGGATGAAAAGAAACGGAATAGATCTATGCACAGGAAAACTCCTAGAGGAAAACCTGGTTCAGTCTGCTTTCCAACAGACAAATTCATCTTTCAGCAGGACAATAACCTCAAACACAAGGGCAAATATACACTGGAGTTTAGTGGAGGCTGCTGACGGGAGGACGGCTCATAATAATGACTGGAAAGCAGTGAATGGAATGGCATCAAACATCTGGAAACCATGAAAGAAACCACGTGTTTATGTATTTGATACCATTCCACATATTCCGCTCCAGCCATTACCATGAGCCCGTCCTCCCCACTTAAGGTGCCACCAACTTCCTGTGCAGGAGTTCCTTACCAAGACAACTGTCGTGTCTTAGCATCATTAAACTGAAGATTAATCTTTATCAAAAATTCTCTGTAATTATTATTACGTGATTAAACTACTTAATCATGTAACTGTAATTAACTAGGAAGTTGGGGCACCAAGGAAAATATTCAGATTACAAAGTTATAATTTTCCTAATATAACTTTCAGATATTTTAATATATAACACAAGTCTTCTGATTAATGAATGATTCTTTACCTCACGTTAGTCTCATTCCAAACGTCGTAAATTGTTGGTTATCTGCAGGAACCCAGTCTTCACTATGAGTCATCAATACATCAATTGTCTTAAATATTTTTTTTACTAACTAAGTAATCACAGAAAGACATAAACAAACAGTAGATATGGTTACAAGGAAATGATAGGGGAATGTGCACTAGTGGGCTACGCGGCTTGGTGGACAAAAGGGAAGTGGGGGCCGACTGAGATAAGACACCAAAGTTGATAATTATAACAACTGAAATGCTAATTGTTTGCACATGAACACTCACTAATTCGGAAATAATTGCAATCAATATATATATTTACGCTCAGTGTGTCGTCCTGATCTTGAAAAGTTTGTTTCTGTTGTAGTTTGTCCGCCCTCTCTCTCTCTGCCGTGGTTAGAATGGATAGTTCAGAGTAACATTCAGCGATGTTGTTATAGAATAGATGTTTCAGCGGTTGTCGGTCTTCGCGTTCAATGATACCGAATTCCTAGCTGCAGACTAGTAATTAATATCAAAGACTTGTTCTTATTCTGTCGGTATCGATAGTCTAAGAGTTTAACCACGTGGGATGGTTAAAAGATTCAGCAATCTACTCAAACCTTATTTCCCTCTGTGATAGAGGTACTGGTCTGGTCTCAAACCTTATCCCTCTCGTTATCGAGGTAAGCTGGTCTGAAGATAAAACCCAAGTGGGGGTTTTATTCAGAGGAGCAGAAAGGGCCGGTCTCATGATGCCAGGTCCTGACTGTGCCACTGGGGGCGTGCCAATGACTTAGTGAAACTTTAAACAGAAATACAATTCTCTCACAATAACATCATTACATAGCATCACATAATTTCACAAATAGTTTCATCTTTACTCATTCATTTTGTACAACAATTAGATGTAAGCCTCATACTTGAGACTCTTGTATAAACAGGGTTATGGTAATGTGGCTGTATTGTCTCTCATGAGTTTCACAAAATTGTACCAAACGGAACAGTTCGTAGCTGGATACTTCAACGACCTTTTATACATTCTCCAGAACATGAATATTGTTCCGTCCTCATGTGGAAGAATTTCCTTTATTCTCTCTTATGAAACTCACTCTCTCCATACTGTCTGGCCATGAGGCAGGATTCTCCTCCAGGAATTTATGACCTGAGGTCGCAGCAGCCTGGGTGTAGGAGAGACAGAGAGAGGGGGATGGTGCAGAGGGAGGGGGAATAGTGCTCGCTGTACCCAAAGAGGGCAACGTCATGACACAACATTGAATGTTTCTGAGTGGCCTAGTTACAGTTTTGATTTGCAGTACCAGTCAAAAGTTTGAACACACCTACACATTCAAGGGTTTTTCTTTATTTTTATTATTTTCTACACTGTAGAATAATAGTGAGGACATCAAAACTAAGAAATAACACCTATGGAATCATGTAGTAACCAAAAAAGTGGTAAACAAATCAACATACTGTATATTTTATATTTGAGATTCTTCAATAAGCCACCCTTTGCCTTGATGACAGCTTTGCACACTCTTGGCATTCTCTCAACCAGCTTCATGAGGTAGTCACCTGGAATGCATTTAATTTAACATATGTTGTGACAAGGTAGGTGTGGTATAGAGAAGTTAGCCCTATTTGGTAAAAGACCAAGTCCATATTATGGCAAGAACAGCTCAAATAAAAAAGAGAAACAACAGTCCATCATTACTTTAAGACATGAAGGTCAGTCAATGCGGAAAATTTGAAGAACTTTGAAGTGCAGTCACAAAAACCATCAAGCTCTATAATGAAACTGGCTCTCATGAGCCAGTTTCATTATGAGGACCGCCACAGGAAAGGAAGACCCAGAGTTACCTCTGCTGCAGAGGATAAGTTAATTAGAGTTACCAGCCTCAGAAATCGGCGATTAACTGCACCTCAGATTGCAGCCCAAATAAATGCTTCACAGAGTTCAAGTAACAGACACATCTCAACATCAACTGTTCAGAGGAGACTGCGTGAATCAGGCCTTCATTGTCGAATTGCTGCAAAGACACCACTACTAAAGGACACCAATAATAAGAAGAGACTTGCTTGGGCCAAGAAACACGAGCAATGGTCTGATGAGTCCAAATTTGAGATTTTTGTTTCCAACCACCATGTCTTTGTGAGACGCAGAGTAGGTGAACGGATGAGCTCCGCATGTGTGGTTCCCACCGTGAAGCATGGAGGAAGAGGTGTGATGGTGTGGGGGTGCTTTGCTGGTGACACTGTCAGTGATTTATTTAGAATTCAAAGCACACCAGCATGGCTACCACAGCATTCTACAGCGATACGCCATCCCATCTGGTTTGCGCTTAGTGGGACCATCATTTGTTTTTCAACAGGACAATGACCCAAAACACACCTCCAGGCTGTGTAAGGGCTATTTGGCCAAGAAGGAGAGGGATGGAGTGCTGCATCAGATGACCTGGCCTACACAATCAACTGACCTCAACCCAATTGTGAACGTTTGGGAGGAGTTGGACCGCAGAGTGAAGGAAAAGCAGCTAACAAGTGCTCAGCATATGTGGGAACTCCTTCAAGACTGTTGGAAAAGCATTCCAGGTGACTACATTATGAAACTGGTTGAGAGAATGCCAAGAGTGTGCAAAGCTGTCATCAAGGCAAAGGGTGGCTACTTTGAAGAATCTAAAATCTAAAATATATTTTGATTTGTTTACCACTTTTCTGGTTACTACATGATTCCATATGTGTTCTTTCATAGTTTTGATGTCTTCACTATTATTCTACAATGTACTAAAAATGAAAATACTAAAAATAAAGAAAAACCCTGTGTAGGTGTGTCCAACTTTTGACTGGTACTTTTGACTGATGTAACACAACAAAATGTGGAATAAGCCAAGGGGTATGAATACTGAAGGCACTGTAGGCTTCCACAGACTTGAAAATGGACCCAGATGACCCCAAAATATATATCCAGTAGCTACAGTCATCACTAGCTACCCACGCCTCACTCCACATCTACGTTTGGCCCTTTCTCTCCGCCTCACTGGGTTCTACCCTCAGCCTCTGTTCTGGACAGTGTATAATAGTCTAAGTGGTTCTGGATAGCAGAGGGCAATTTAGTCATTAAGCAGCCAATTAAGTCATTAGAGCAGTGGTTGGTTGGTTAGCCGTCTGCCCGCCCTCCCCTCTGCCCGCCTGCCAACAGATCTCCTGTCTGATACCTGTTGCCAGTTTTCCACATATTTGTACTAGGAGTCGTACAAGGCTTGACGTCGTTCTCTAACTTCACTCGAAAAGAGGATGGATGTTGTACGTCTACCAGTGTTTCCTTTGGAGTGTTTTTTCCTGAACATTATAACAACATTGTAGCAATGTAGTAGCAGCGTCTTAGTCCCAACCATAGAAGCAATACTGTAGGAGAGGCCCTGTGTTTGCACTACAGTATATTTTCCTAGTCTCCTCTTCTATTCTGTGTGTGCAGATACAGGTGTGTACAGTTAAGCAGTGGGACAAGGAGAACCCCAGGACATGGAGAGAAAAAGAGCGAGGGAGACAAAGGGAGGGAGCATGGAGCCAGAAGAAGCCAGGAGGTTAGGGAGCAGAGCAGAGAGCAGAGGAGATGACTGTTTTTTCCATCACTCGTCATCATTCCCTGCGGACAAAGGAGCGCTCCAGACCCATCCTTACACGTCAGCCATGGAATGTAAATATTTGACTAAAGACCAGGTCATATGTTACCTAATTCCTCCCTTTAAATATGCATTATTTATACGAGAGCCATCCAATGAACACGCTGAAAAGTGTTCTGTCATGATTTGACATGACACCCGGGTGATGTGTTTTGAACACAGCTCGTCTTCGTCGGTGATCTCCCTGACCCTGTCGCGACAAGGGAGATCTTAATTTCCCTGGTCACACAGAGTACCATCTCAGAGTATCATCTTCACCCCATACCATTAAACCAGAGAAACAAAACTCTGATTGAAATAGACGTCTCTGTCACAGTGCACCACCGGGCACCTCCTTGCCACCATGACTCCTGCTGAGGAGAAACTAGATTTGGCCCTGCTAAGGTGACAATACAACTGCGGAGACTTGGGAGTGTGTGTGTGTGTGGGTGTGTGCACTTCTGCGTGTTCATGAATGTGTGTGTGGGTGGAACCAACTATATAGCCCTCCCTCTCCAGATCACAGTGAAAATAGCCCAGTAACCCAGCCTGTTCTGTTCTGGGGCCCCTGAGAGTTCAGCTTCTCACCCACAGACTGCAGTCTCCTCACGGATTCTACTCACGGCCCACTGCTCCGCCAACACCCACCTCTAACCCTCGCTCAGGGTTAGAGGTGGGTCACAGCTGTGATGTCATCTCCCCCCGACAAGGGCCTGTGCCTCGGCTGCAATGTGACCCAGAGTAAATAAATACGGGTATTTATACACCAGGCCAGACGTTGAAAGGCAGAGAGAGACGCAGGCAGCAGAAGGTCTAGATGTAGATATAGAAGTAACGCACTGAGCCGAGGGAGTGGGAGGGAGAAGGTTGTGTGGTTGTTGTTGACTCTCTCACAAAGGTCGGTGACCAGCTTGCACCCCTCTAGACGGCCTGGCTTTCCACAGGTTCCCCCTCGGTACAGATAGTATGCCTTTGGAGAGGGTTTGGTGCTGGCTGGCCCACCCAGCTGTCGGCCTGCATCGCCCTTCATAGCTCTGGAGATGAAACATGCTCTCCCTCTGCCTTTGTTTCCACAGCCTCACTGCTGCCTCAATGCTGCTGCACACAGAAACCAAAGTGTTATCAGGTCTGTGAGAGCTCCAAAGCTCTGTCTGTAGGGCCCAGCGCCAACCTCTCAGGGCCCAGCAGCCCAGCGTCCACACTGGCCTGGCCCCTGTACCACCACCTCCTCCACCGAGCTGCCACAGGATGCACTACTCAACGAGGGGGGTGGACTTTTTATCCGGACAGATTACTTTCTGTGAGGTCAGGGGACCCAGAGCGATGGCTGAGCCAGTGACGCCACTCTGTCCCCATGCTGAGAAGCCGAAGGGCAGGGAGGGGAGAGGAGGCTGAGTAGGGCTAGCCCATGCCCCAGGTCAAGCTACACAGTTCTAGGTCACTGACTGTGCAGAGGCCAGGTGCCTATGAAAAGCTTATGGCAGATGATGAATCACCAGCCTTTATGTTTCGGAGACCCTCTTGGCGATGCGGGAGCAGCAAGTTACAGGATATTGTAAGCAGCCACTTTTATTGGGAAAAAATAATAATGTGGGCCGGCAGGATTTGGAACTGTTCCCAAGTCAGATCTCCCACTAGAGAAGTGGAGCTCATGTTTCAGATTAGGGTTCGCACTGACATGATGCACATCACTCTTTCCCTCCTCCCCCTCCCTCGTTTTCACTCTCTCTCTCTCTCTCTCTCTCTCTCTCTCTCTCTCTCTCTCTCTCTCTCTCTCTCTCTCTCTCTCTCTCTCTCTCTCTCTCTCTCTCTCTCTCTCTCTCTCACTCTCTCTCACTTTTTTCAGTCTATCTGACCTCATCTTTGTTCCAACCAACCATATAGAGAGATCCAATCAACCATAGTGTTCAAATTATTTCTCAAATTATAATAATTGACTATAATTGTTTCCATGTCACTTTCACTTCAGGCTTTGAACTTATTTCATACAATTTTAAAAGGGGGGGGGGGGTTTCGAGCTCAAAAGTCCAAAAGTACATTCTACTACACAGTTTAACTCAAGTTATTCATTATCCAGATTTTATGAAAATAACCTCCAACAACACAAATGMTATCCAACAATACACCTGCCTCATAAAACGGTCTGTTCCCAGGAACAACAGAAAGGCAGGCAGTCCTCCAACACTTTGTATTGGTGATTTACTCAAGTTTTCATTGGATATAAGTCAAAATTGGCTATATCGTAAAAATGTATTAAAACAAAAATGTGCTCTTTGGTCTTAATTTAAGGTCAGGGTTAAGCATAAGTTTAGCACTGTGGTTAAGGTTAGGGTTAAGGTTCGTTTTCAAATCAGATTTTACGAAGAGAAATTGTAGAAATAGGCGAGGTTTATGACTTTGTGGCTGTGGTAACTAGTGACGACCAAATAACAGGAATGACACTTAGAGTTGTAATGGTAGAGTATTAGCTTCAGGTATGGTCATTAGAAACTACCCCTTATATTATCACTGTATTCTGTATACTACTAAATTGAGAAGCAGTTCATGCCTTGACTTTGCAACATTGCTCCGATGTAGGGCAGTTGTGTTCCAGATTCCCACGAATGTGCAAGGCAACTGTGTGTGCATTTTTGGTTTTACTATCCTTGTGGGGACCAGAAGTGGGGACATTTCATCGGTACCCACAAGCAAAAAGGCTTAGGCTTAGGGCTTAGTTTTAGGGTTAGGTTTAGAATTAGGGTTAGGGTTAGAATTAGGGTTAGAAGTTAGGTTTAGGGTTAGGAGTTAGGTTTAGGGTTATGAGTTAGGATTAGGGTTAAGGGTTAGGTTAACAGTAAGGGTTAGGGGTTAGGGAAAGTAGGATGTGTGCGTGTGCGTGTGTGTTTGCTCTTTGACAGCGTAGTTAGGAGGTGCTGATGAAAGAGGAGAGGCTGTGTGGGGCCAGTGCCTCTCAAATTAGCGCAGGAGCCTCGTAGCCTGTCACATGGAGGCACAGGCACTCCG